>NC_092145.1:49303421-49604784 GCF_043159975.1 Macaca nemestrina | reverse complement strand
GCTCGAGGAGGTGACACTGACTTAGGACACGAAAGAGGAGTAGAAGTTTGCTAAATAGTCAAGTGTAAGAAGGGCGTTCCAAGCAAAATGAACAGAAGATAAAAATGGATCAAGAAATGAAATAACATGCATGTCTGAGGAACTACAAATGGGATATTGTTACTAGAGCATAACATGTAACAAGTTAAATGGAAAAAAAGTTGATCTTTCACTTAGATCCATTGATTTTCAATGGCCATGATCCATAAATGTACCTTAAATGTACCTTAAATGTAAACTTAAATGATACCCAAGAGAGTTATCACAAGGGAGTAGTTTGACCTAGAGGAACTTCAAGGAATCTTTTAACTTGATATTGGGCTGAAAAATGGGCAAGACTACTTTTCAAAAATATATGCCTTAAAGAGGTCTTTTTCTATATATTATATCTCTAAACCCAATTTATCTCAGAAATGCAAAATGTCAGCCTCACTGCTGAAACACAGATTTCCATGAAAACAACATGAATAGTGATTGCCTACTACCTTTTACGGAAGTTAGTAGACTTCCTTACTAAACCGATTTTTTTAGATGAAATTTACATAAAATAAAATTAATAATTTTAAAGTGTACGACTCAGTGGCATTTTGTACATTTGCAACATTTTACAACCAATACATTTATTTAGCCCCAAAATATTTTCATCACACCAAAAGAAAACCGTGCACCCATTAAGAAGTTACTCCTACTTCCCTCCTTGCCAAGCTTTTGGAAACCACCAATCTGCTGTCTATATGAGTTTACCCATTCTGGATAGTTTATATAAATGGAGTCATATAATATGTGACATTTATGACTGGCTTATTTCATTCACATAACAATTTTGAGGGTCACAATGTGGTAGCATGTGTCAGTATTTCATTTATTTTTATGGCTGGGTAGTATTCCGTTGTATGAATATAACACATTTTGTTTATCCACTCATCAATTAATGGAAATTTGGATTATTTCCACATTTTGGCTATTGTGAATAGTGCTGCTGTGCACATTTATATACAGGTTTTGTTTGAATACTTGTTTTCAATTCTTTAAGATACATACCTAGGAGTGGCATTTCTGGGTCACATGTTAATTCCATGATCAACTTTTTGAGGGATTGTCAAACTTTCTTCCATGGTGGCTGCACCATTTTACTTTCCTACTAGCAATGTATGAGGATTCCAAACTCTTCATATCCTTGTTATTTTTAATTTTTGAAAATTTTGATTATTCTAGTGTGTGTGAACAAGGTAGAATTTGCCACAATACAATAGAGAAAATCTACTTTAACACAACTTTTCTAGGCTATCATATCAACTTGGAAAATATTGATTTTTCTCTTCCTAGAGCTTTAAAATCCATGGACAGTTAGCGCTATTGGTTAAAACTAGGATGACCAATAAGTCACAAATATCATTCTTTAAAAAAATCTACGTATTTATTTATACACACACAGAGACACACACCACATCTCACACACACACACACACACACACACACACACACACACACGTATCCTTAACCCAAATGTTCACAAGAAGACTAAGTGGTGAAATTGTGCAGCTCGATGATCTAACCACACTACTAGGAAAAACAAACAAACAAACAAAAAAACCCACTAAACTCTCATGATGACAAGATAGAACATATTTTTCTTCAATGAGAGATATATTTCTTCACTAACATTAAACATTAAAGCTTATAGATGTTATTTGCTTTTTTTTTTTTTTTTTTTTTTTTTGAGACTGAGTCTCACTCTGTCGCCCAGTCTGGAGTGCAGTGGTGCGATCTCGGCTCACTGCAAGCTCCACCTCTGGGTTCACGCCATTCTCCTGCCTCAGCCTCCCGAGTAGCTGGGACTACAGGCGCCCACCACCATGCCCAGCTAATTTTTGTATTTTTAGTAGAGACGGGGTTTCACTGTGTTACCCAGAATGGTCTCGATCGCCTGACCTTGTGATCCGCCCGTCTCGGCCTCCCAAAGTGCTGGGATTACAGGCGTGAGCCACTGCGCCCAGCCCAAAAGCTCATTTTTATGAGCTATCTGAGCTTGCTAAACCCTGGGGCCAGCTCAGGATTTCTTTAACACAAATTAGAGCTACAATATTTTTCCAGTGATTTCAATTCTGATCATATCCTTGAGGGAACTAAGCTTCTTGGGTGGGGTGGAGAGTAGAGCTTTGTATGAAAATTCTAGTATTGAACAGTCTCTGGCAAACCAAAGCAGCTGGGTGAGCAGCATAGAAAAATTCATATGAACCTGGGACTGGATTATATGAGTAGCCCTGTGTTCCAGAAAACTAGACCAGCAAGCATTTGTCAAAACTAATATCTCAACAGATGACCTCCATAGCAAAAAGCTACATAAAATCCACAGGAGAGACCAAAGTCTGGACAATATTTTGCCCTTAAATATATACCTAGTATAGCTGCAAATGATACCAGCAGTCAACTAGTGAAAAAATTTCTAGGTATCTAGGTCTTTCTGTGAGTTCATTTATGTAAATCAAAACCTAAGGAAGAGCTTCTTGAACAGCTAAGAATCACATAATAGAGGACTGAAGAAACTTGTGGCATTTGGGGAGAGTATTCACCTGTGAAGTTATTCAAGAAAAAGAAGGTAATCAACTGTTGTCATTATTGAGCCTGCCATATATATAAGAATAAAGGTCACTCCCTGCATAGAGAAGAATGTGAGGGATGCCTGAAAGGCCATCCCTCAGACAAAAAAAAATATCTACCCTCTTAGTCTGCCTTGGTGTCTGAGAATTTCAACTTTAAACAATTTTTTTTCAGGTTCAGGCATTATATTTGAAGCAGAGGACTTCAAAGCCAACATATTAATAGAACCAAAGAAGGCCAGAATCAACATGAAATCTTTGCTGTAGATAAATGTATTAATAATAACATTTCAAAAATATAATTGAAGTCACCTTTTATGGAGTAATTACTTAGGTAGAGCTCTATGTTAAATATTTTTGGTATATTATCTCATTTAGCCTACACTAGGAGGAGGGTAATATAATTATTCCTCTCTTGCCAACTGAGAGACTGAGGCTTTAAGTTAGTAAAGAACTTGGGCAAATTTATACAACTTGCCAGGAACAAAACCAAAACTTATATATGTAAATTTCTTACTTAAAAAGAAAAAAAAAGTGTAAAACTTCAATTTTCTGACCAATGGACAGAAATAGGAGTGAACATTGCCATCACAAAATAAATGTTTCCCATCACCAAAAACAATTCAGCATTCTTTAGAGAATTGTATATATTTAAGTAAGGAAAGTCTGCTGGAGATGGACTTTAGTGAGAAAAATTTAGCTAAGCCATTAAAATCATTTTGAAATTAGACTACGTATTCCTGAAATACAAGGAGTATGCCACAAGATATTTTGTATTAGTTTTTATTCTTCCATGATGCTGGGGTAGAAAGAAAGCTAGTGCTCAAAAAAATATTTATATGATGTTAACAGTAATATTAGACACAATCGTTAGATAGGACTAGACTTGTCTTTAAGTGACCAAAAAACCCAAAGTTGTAAATGTAGGTGTAGGTGATCCAGGATGGTATTGTACATAATAATCTCAGGAACTCAGGTTACTTTTTACCTGTTGCTCTGCTCCGTGGTTCAAAATGGCTGCTGGGGTTCCAGCCATTATAGCCTTAAACTAGCTATCAAGAGGAAGGAACAGAAGAAGGGCACACCCTTTCTACTGAAGGGCACTTTCAGAAAGTCACATGTTCCACTGCCACATTTGTCCCTGTATTACCTATTGCTGTGTAATAAATTATTCTAAAATTAAGCAGCTTTATATGCATCAGGAATCTGAGAATGGCTTAGTTGCATCTTCTGTCTCACAGTCTCTCACAAGGCTGCATTCAAGGTGTTGGGTGAGGCTGTGGTCTCACGTGAAGGCCTAGCTGGGAACCAGTCTGCTTCCAAGCTTACTCACATAACAGTTGGCAGGATTCAGTTCTTTGCTTGGAGTTGCCCCCTGGTTTCTTGCCTGTGTCACCTGATATCCATTGGTCGGAACTTAATTGCATGGCCATAAGTAAATGCAAAAGAGCAAGAAAAATAAAGTCTTTATTCCAGGTGGCCATGTGCCAAGATAAAATTAATCATTTTACTATTAAGAAATAAAGGGAAGATGGCTGAATAGGAACAGCTCCAGCCTCCATCTCCCAGCATGAGTGACACAGAAGACAGGTGATTTCTGCATTTCCAACTGAGGTATTGGGTTCAGCTCAATGGGGCATGTCAGACAGTGGGTGCAGGAGAGTGCATGCAGCCCACCAAGTGAGAGCTGAAGCAGGGCGAGGCATCGCCTCACATGGGAAGTGCAAGGGGGAAGGGAATTCCCTTTCCTAGCCAAGGGAAACTGTGACACACAACACCTGGAAAGTCGGGTCACTCCCACCTTAATACTGCACTTTACCAAGGGTCTTAGCAAACGGCACACTAGGAAATTATATCCCGCACCTGGCTTGGAGGGTCCCATGCCCACAAAGCCTCCCTCATTGCTAGCACAGCAGTCTGAGATCTAACTGCAAGGCTGCAGCAAGGCTGGGGGAGGGGCACCCGCCACTGCTGAAGCTTGAGTAGGTAAACAAAGTGGCCAGGAAACTCAAACTGGGTGGAGGACACCTCAGCTCAAGGAGGCCTGCCTGCCTCTGTAGACTCCACTTCTGGGGACAGGGCATAGCCAAACAAAAGGCAGCAGAAACCACTGCAGATTTACAGGTCCCTGTCTGACAGCTTTGAAGAGAGTAGTGGTTCTACCAGCATGGAGTTTGAGATCTGAGAATGGACAGACTGCCTGCTCAAGTGGGTCACTGACCCCAAGTAGCCTAACTGGGAGACACCTCCCACTAGGGGCAGACACACCTCACACCTCACACAGCCGGGTATGCCTCTGAGATGAAGCTTCCAGAGAAATGATCACGCAGCAACATTTGCTGTTCAGCAATATTCACTTTTCTGCAGCCTCCACTGCTGATACCCAGGCAAACAGGGTCTGGAGGGGACCTTGAGCAAACTCCAACAGACCTGCAGCTGAGGGCCATGGCTGTTAGAAGGAAAACTAACAAATAGAAAGGACATCCACAGCAAAACCCCATCTGTACGTCAACATCATCAAAGACCAAAGGTAGATAAAAACCACAAAGATGGGGAAAGAGCAGTGCAGAAAAGCTGAAAATTCTAAAAATCAAAGAGTGCCTCTCCCCCTCCAAAGGAACACAGCTCCTTGCAATCAATGGAAAAAAAAACTGGACAGAGAATGAATTTGATGAATTGAGAGAAGAAGGCTTCAGATGATCAAACTTCTCCAAGCTAAAGGAGGAAGTTTGAACCCATTGCAAAGAAGCTAAAGCTTGAAAAAAGATTTGACGAATGGCTAACTGGAATAACCAACATAGAGAAGTCCTTAAATGACCTGATAGAGATAAAAAACATGACACGACAACTACGTGACAAATGCACAAGCTTCAGTAACTGACTTGATCAACTGGAAGAAAGTGTATCAGTGATTGAAGATCAAATGAATGAAATGAAGCCAGAAGAGAAGTTTAGAGAAAAACCAGTAAAAAGAAATGAACAAAACCTCCAAGAAATATGGGACTGTGTGAAAAGACCAAATCTACATCTGAATGGTTGTACTTGAAAGTGACTGGGAGAATGGAACCAAGTTGGAAAACACTCTGCAGGATATTATCCAGGAGAACTTCCCTAACCTAGCAAGGCAGGCCAACATTCAAATTCAGGAAATACAGAGAATGCCACAAAGATACTCCTCGAGAAGAGCAACTCCAAGACACTTAACTGTCAGATTCAACAAAGTTGAAATGAAGGAAAAAATGTTAAGGGCAGCCAGAGAGAAAGCTCGAGTTACCCACAAAGGGAAGCTGATCAGACTAACAGTGGATCTCTTGGCAGAAACTCTACAAGCCAGAAGAGAGTGGGGACCAATATTCAACATTCTTAAAGAAAAGAATTTTCAACCCAGAATTTCATATCCAGCCAAACTAAGTTTCATAAGTGAAGGAGAAATAAAATCCTTTACAGACAAGCAAATGCTGAGAGATTTTGTCACCACCAGGCCTGCCCTACAAGAGATCCTGAAGGAAGCACTAAACATGGAAAGGAACAACTGGTACCAGCCACTGCAAAAACATGCCAAAACTTAAGACCATTGATGCTAGGAAGAAACTGCATCAACGAACAAGCAAAATAACCACCTAACATCATAATGACAGTATCAAGTTCACACATAACAATATTAACGTTAAATGTAAATGGGCTAAATGCTCCAATTAAAAGACACAGACTGGCAAATTGGATAAAGAGTCAAGACCCATCAGATTGCAGTATTCAGGAGACACATCTCACATGCAGAGACACAGATAGGCTCAAAATGAAGGGATGGAGGAAGATCTACCAAGCAAATGGAAAACATAAGAAGGCAGAGGTTGCAGTCCTAGTCTCTGATAAGGCAGACTTTAAACCAAAAAAGGTCAAAAGAGACAAAGAAGGCCATTACATAATGGTAAAGGGATCAATTCAACAAGACGAGCAAATTATGCTAAATATATATGCAACCAAAACAGGAGCACCCAGATTCATAAAACAAGTCCTTAGAGACCTACAAGGAGACTTAGACCCCCACACATTAATAATGGGAGATTTTAACACCTCACTGTCAACATTAGACAGATCAACGAGACAGAAAGTTAACAAGGATATCCAGGAATTGAACTCAACTCTGCAACAAGCAGACCTAATAGACATCTACAGAACTCTCCACTTCAAATCAACAGAATATACATTCTTCTCAGCTCCACATGGCACTTATTCCAAAATTGACCACATAGTTGGAAGTAAAGCACTCCTCAGCAAGTGGAAAAGAACAGAAGTTATAACAAACTGTCTCCCAGACCACAGTGTAATCAAACTAGAACTCAGGATTAAGAAACTCACTCAAAACCACTCAACTACATGGAAACTGAGCAACCTGCTCCTGAATGACTACTGGGTACATAACAAAATGAAAGCAAAAATAAAGATGTTCTTTGAAACCAAGGAGAACAAAGATACAACATACCAGAAACTCTGGGACACATTTAAAGCAGTGTGTAGAGGGAAATTTATAGCATTAAATGCCCACAAGAAAAAGCTGGAAATATCTAAAATTGACACCCTAACATCACAATTAAAAGAACTAGAGAAGCAAGAGCAAACACATTCAAAAGCTAGCAGAAGGTAAGAAATAACTAAGATCAGAGCAGAACTGAAGGAGATAGAGACACAAAAAACCCTCCGAAAAATCAATGAATCCAGGAGCTGGTTTTTTGCAAAGATCAGAAAAATTGATAGACCACCAGCAGACTAATAAAGAAGAAAAGAGAGAAGAATGAAATAGACGCAATAAAAAATGATAAACGGGATATCACCACCAACCCCACAGAAATACAAACTACTGTCAGAGAATACTATAAACACTTCTACGCAAATGAACTAGAAAACCTAGGAGAAATGGATAAATTCCTGGACACATACACTCTCCCAAGACTTAACCAGGAAGAAGTTGAATCCCTGAATAGACCACTAACAGGCTTTGAAATTGAGGCAATAATTAATAGCCTACCAACCAAAAAAAGTCCAGGAACAGATGGATTCACAGCCAAATTCTACGGGAGGTACAAGGAGGAGCTGGTACAATTCCTTCTGAAACCATTCCAATCAATAGAAAAAGAGGGAATCCTCCCTAACTCCTTTTATGAGGCCAACATCATCTTGATACCAAAGCCTGGCAGAGACACAACAAAAAAAGAGAATTTTAGACCAATATCCCTGATGAACATCGATGCAAAAATCCTCAATAAAATACTGGCAAACCGAATCCAGCAGCACATCAAAAAGCTTATCCACCATGATCAAGTGGGCTTCATCCCTGGGATGCAATGCTGATTCTATATATGCAAATCAATAAACATAATCCAGCATATACACAGAACCAAAGACAAAAACCACATGATTATCTCAGTAGATGCAGAAAAGGCCTTTGAAGAATTCAACAGCCCTTCATGCTAAAAACTCCCAATAAATTCGGTATTGATGGAACATATCTCAAAATAATAAGAGCTTTATGACAAACCCACAGCCAATATCATACTGAATTAGCAAAAACTGGAAGCATTCCCCTTGAAAACTGGCACAAGACAGGGATGCTGTCTCTCACCACTGGTATTCAACATAGTGTTGGAAGTTCTGGCCAGGGCAATCAGGCAAGAGAAAGAAATAAAGGGTATTCAATTAGGAAAAGAAGAAGTCAAATTGTCCCTGTTTGCAGATGACATGATTGTATATTTAGAAAACCCCATCGTCTCAGCCCAAAATCTCCTTATGCTGATAAGAAACTTCAGCAAAGTCTCAGGATACTAAATCAATGTGCAAAAATCACAAGCATTCTTATACACCAGTAACAAAAAAACAGAGAGCGAAATCATGAGTTAACTCCCATTCACAATTGCTTCAAAGAGAATAAAATACCTAGAAATCAAACTTGCAAGGAATGTGAAGGACCTCTTTAAGGAGAACTACAAACCACTGCTCAATGAAATAAAAGAGGACACAAACAAATGGAAGAACATACCATGCTCATGGATAGGAAGAATCAATATCATGAAAATGGCCATACTGGCCAAGGTAATTTGTAGATTCAATGCCGGCCCCATTAAGCTATCAATGACTTTCCTCACAGAATTGGAAAAAACTACTTTAAAGATCATATGGAACCAAAAAGGAGCCCACATGGCCAAGAGAATCCTAAGCCAAAAGAACAAAGCTGGAGGCATCACACTATCTGACTTCAAACTATACTACAAGGCTACAGTAACCAAAACTACATGGTACTGGTACCAAAACAGAGATATAGACCAATGGAACAGAACAGAGCCCTCAGAAATAATACCACACATCTACAACCATCTGATCTTTGACAAACCTGACAAAAACAAGAAATGGGGAAAAGATTCCCTGTTTAATAAATGGTGCTGGGAAAACTGGCTAGCCATAAATAGAAAGTTGAAACTGGATCCTTTCCTTACACGTTATACAAAAATTAATTCAAGATGGATTAGAAACTTAGCTATTAGACCTAAAACCATAAAAACTCTAGAAGAAAACCTAATCAATGCCATTCAGGACATAGGCATGGGCAAGGACTTCATGTCTAAAACATCAAAAGCAATGGCAACAAAAGCCAAAATTGACAAATGGGATCTAATTAAACTAAAGAGCATTTGCACAGCAAAAGAAACTACCATCAGAGTGAAAAGGCAACCTACAGAATGGGAGAAAAATTTTGCAATCTACTCATCTGACAAAGGGCTAATATTCAGAACCTACAAAGAACTCAAACAAATTTACAAGAAAAAACCAAACAACCCCATCAAAAAGTGGGCAAAGTATATGAACAGACACTTCTCAAAAGAAGACATTTATGCAGCTAACAGACACATGAAAAAATTCTCATCATCACTAGCCATCAGAGAAATGCAAATCAAAACCACAACAAGCTACCATCTCATACCAGTTAGAATGGAGATCATTAAAAAGTCAGGAAGCAACAGGTGCTGGAGAGGATGTGGAGAAATAGGAACACTCTTACACTGTTGGTGGGACTGTAAACTAGTTTAACCATTGTGGAAGACAGTGTGGCAATTCCTCAAGGATCTAGAACTAGAAATGCCATTTGATCCAGCCATCCCATTACTGGATATATGCCCAAAGGATTATAAATCATGCTGCTATAAAGACACATGCACATGTATATTTATTGCAGCACTATTCACAATAGCAAAGACTTGGAATCAACCCAAATGTCCATCAGTGACAGACTGGATTAAGAAAATGTGGCACATATACACCATGGAATACTATGCAGCCATAAAAAAGGATGAGTTTTTGTCCTTTGTAGGGACATGGATGCAGCTGGAAACCATCATTCTCAGCAAACTATCACAAGAACAGAAAACTGAACACCGTGTGTTCTCATTCATAGGTGAGAATTCAACAATGAGAACACTTGGACACAGGAAGGGGAGTATCACACACTGGGGTCTGTTGTGGGGTGGGGGGTGGTGGGAGGGATAGTATTCGGAGATATACCTAACGTAAATGACAAGTTAATGGATGCAGCACACCAACATGGCACATGTATACATATGTAACAAACCTGCAGGTTGTGCACGTGTACCCTAGAACATAAGGCATAATAAAAAATAATAATAAATAAAATCTATTAACATTTCATAACAAAAAAAAAACTACAAAGGTGGAGTATACAAGGCACAGTGCAGAAGAAAATGACCCTGATCATATCTGTGTTGGGGTGGGGTATCAGAAAAGATCTGATTTTCGAATGGTGTCTCAAAGGAAGTATCAACCTTATGTGGTCAAGGGCGTGAAGGCATGTCTGAGGCTGAGGGTGCACTCTGGCACTGCAGAGCATGTTGTGGAGCTGTGCTGTCTAATATGCAGGGATTCACCATATTTAGCTATTGATCCATGAAAATATTCATACATACACAAAGTTGAAATACCCATACACTGCTTCCCAGATCTTACCATTAGTGTTTCTATGCTATTTTATTACATATCTATCTGTCCAAATTTTCAAATATTAAAAAGAAAGA
Source organism: Macaca nemestrina (assembly GCF_043159975.1). Classification (NCBI taxonomy): domain Eukaryota; kingdom Metazoa; phylum Chordata; class Mammalia; order Primates; family Cercopithecidae; genus Macaca; species Macaca nemestrina. The sequence goes on along the minus strand of NC_092145.1, from coordinate 49,594,067 downwards.
ACAAAAAGAAATAAAGGTAGTACAGAATATTGGGGAATAATTCCTGGTTTCTACCAAAGACATTTTATACATTTGTCTCGTCAGTTATCACAATTACCCTGTAAGGTAAATAATATTACCCCATTATACAAATTAGGATGTTGAGACTCAGTCTCTGTTAAGTAATATTTTCAGAGTTACAAAACCAATTAGATTGGATGGAGAGAAGAAAGGAGATAAGGGATGGAACAACACTGCTGGAAGAGTGTCAATCACTCTAATCTAATCTGTATGAGGGTCAAGTGCCTCAAGCTTCCATGCAGATGAGTGTGAGATCTTGCATAAAAGTCAGCCATTGTATAAGTATTGTGATTTTGCCATTTCATTATGTCCTAACCTAGCCAAAAAAGAACTGAAGAACCAAGGAGATTCTACAAGCTGCTAATTGACTGGTAGAATATCAGATGGATTGTAAATTTGAGAGTAGCATACATGATTTACTATTTTATTCCCAAATGTACAGTGATAGCATGCACCCCAATTGCCTTGGGGTGGGATAGGGTTTATTCTCTATAAGCTGATCAGGATATTTGAACTGACACATTGATAATTTGCACAGACAAATGCAATGAGAAGAAATAAATGTCTATCGACGAAATACTTATGACCTTGATTAACTAAACAGCTGCCCTAATAGAATCAGCAGAATGGGCATCTGAGACAAGAGAAAAATGATTTCCATAGATGAGTCTTGTCCTGTAAAATGTTGGAGTCATCTTTGTAACCAAGTAGCAAAAACTAGGACTTAAAATTGGTTTGCACAAAGAAAATGAAATTATAGTTCTCTACTGAGATCAAATTCCCAGATCCTTTTCTAAACTAACCCTTTGCTACCTAGATGCTTCAAACCACTCTGGTCTCTTAAGGTTCCTGGTTCCAACTTTCATTTCCTTTTGCCTCCCAGATCCCGTTGTGACACCCTGCATAGTTCTATCATGATATTTTCTCCATTCTCTGACTTCTGTTTTTATCTACCTTTCCCTTGCTTTATCTTTCTCCCATTCTTTCTTTTTTTTTTTTTTTTCCCTCTGCATGACCCTCCTATGACAGTAGGGAGCACATCACATCTAGTGACAGAAGGAATTAAAAACGAAAAAAACCTCACTCGTGTTACTTTTACCCCCATATCAAGTGCATTCAACCTAAAATATGTCCATTTTTGTACCCAGTGAGCATGGTCTGGGGCCTAAATGATTCCTCAGTTCTGGTTAAACCTGACAGAATGCTTTTTAGAGAATAAAGGTCTCCATAAATTCCTTGGGACATTTTAAAGGGGAAAAAATGTTAAAGTCCCCTAATCAATCTGCCTATATACTCCTGCATGTTAAGTTTCCCATCTCCACTTAGTTGCTTGCAGAAGCCCTCAAGTTTATCTTTGAAAGCTGGATTGACATGTAAATTCCTAACATTTATAAGCATCACAGAAAAATGTTTGTAATTGGGCTACAATGTAAGAAGACTTAGCTTTGCCTATAACTTCTATGATATGTTCTTTACTCTTTGCCCCATATTAGTAATAAGACTATGCTTTTAGTAGAATTTTGACAGCTCCTTAATTCTGGCAGAGCATAGGTGAGGGTTCTAAAAGACAAGAAATCTTGAGCATATATAGGGTACTTGGAAGGTGATATAACTAAGACATGAAAACCTCACTTCTGAATTATAATTAGAGGTGAGGTGATGTCAGTAAATTTATGTACCTGCCAAGCATTTTAAAACTAAACCTTGAAAGAAAATTAGTATATTAAGGCTCATATGTGGAAAGCCCCAAGTTTTGTTGTAGGTAAGTCCACTTTGCTAGGAAATGGCCTATCAACTCTGCCTAAATGCATTAAAATATCAAGAGCTATTCAAAGCCAACAGAAATGTAAACATGTCGAGAAAAGGTTATTAGAAGTTACAATGCATTTATTTGGAAGCTTTCCATAGGGGTGCACAGTATTTCCTATAATCTGAACCAAAGAACTGTGAAAGTCAGCTTCTTCCAACAAGTGTGCAGTTCCACAAGTGACTCACAAGGAAGACTGAAAAACGCTGCAGATTCCATTGTAAATTTACTTGCCTTTGTAGTCATTAAAACCAAAACATAAAATCCAGACAAAGGTAATTAGGAGACCTTGCCATTTTGAAATTTGATAAGTAGAACAAAATAGATGTTCTACTTAGACAAAGTTTTCTTTATGCTTTTAATGGTCACCTATAATAGGACCAGTGTACGCTGTATTAAGTACCTACTATGGTTTAAGCACTGTGCATGTGCTTTTCATATATCATCTTATTTAATTCTCTTAATACTCCTGTTAGGCAGATATGATCTTTGTTTTATGGGAGAACAAACTAAGGCCCACGGACATTAAATCACTGGTCCAGTGATAATACACAGCTATAAAGTGACAGAATTCAGATTCAAATCCAAGACAGCCTGACTACAGAACCAATGCTCATGCTGAGAAATTCTCAGCCAAAAAGAAAGAATCATGAAGTTTTTCTCTAGCCTCTTGAGAGAGAGACAGAGAGAGAGACAGAGGAGGGAGGCTGAAAGATTTACTTTTAGAATAATATTTGTGTGATTCTCAATAGCAAAGATTTGGAACCAACCCAAGTGTCCACCAATGATAGACTGGATTAAGAAAATGTGACACATATACAGCATGGAATACTATGCAACCATAAAAAAGGATGAGTTCATGTCTTTTGCAGGGACATGGATGAAGCTGGAAACCATCATTCTCAGCAAACTATCACAAGGACAAAAAACCAAACACTGCATGTTCTCACTCATTGGTGGGAATTGAACAATGAGAACACTTGGACACAGTGCAGGGAACATCACACACCGGGGCCTGTCATGGAGTGGGGGGCTGGGGGAGGGATAGCATTAGGAGAAGTACCTAACGTAAATGACGAGTTAATGGGTGCAGCAAACCAACATGACACATGTATACCTATGTAACAAATCTGCACATTGTGCACATGTACTCTAGAGCTTAAAGTATAATAACAAAATAAAATTTTAAAAAGAGTGAGCAGTAAAGACTCAAGGAAAAAAAAGTTTTGTGTGATTCTTTATTACAAAATGCTTTTACATATGTTCTCTTTTAATTCCCACAATAACCCGTGAGTCAAGTGATGTAATTACCAAAAATAAACTCAAAGCTAAATAGAAAATCCTTCAGAAGTTATTTCTAGAATGTCCATGTCCTTCTCTCTTTCCATTATATTACATTCTATTTCTTGTTAAAAGTACCCCTCCCAGTTAGCACTGTTTTTCAACTTGCTTCTTCCTCTTTTCGACCACGTACTCTCATTTATCAAGCATCATTAAAAGTGCCACCCAAGAAGCTTTGGAAGGAGACTGCTGTGACCTGAAAGGTGAGAAATTGGAAACTACAATGTAAGCCTGATTATTGTAAAGTCTATTGATTAGGGGGAAAATGTTAACCTTTGAACAGAGATAGTTAAGGTCTCCTACAGCTTTTCACTTCAGTGAATTAAGAGGCTAGCAGACTGATCAAATTTCTTTTGTTTGAGAGGAAAAGAAAAAATTAAGAATCACTATTAGTCCATGAATGCTTTTAACAATGTCCAAAAGGTAGCTTTCTAAAACAGAGTAAAATAAGTTTTCTCAGTTTCTATCTCAGTGCCTTAACCTATCCATAAACAAATTCCAACCTCATCTTCGTATACAAAATTAGAAACCATTTGGGGAGATTTAAATGGCCTTGAGGTGAGAATCCAAATGAGTTTTTTGAAAAGAGAGAGAAAAAAATTAGCAGTAAAGATCCCCAACATGGTTTTCAAAATGAGAACATAGGAAAAAAATATCAAATAAGAACAGCAACATCAATAATGTAGAAGCCATTGAGATGGGCAATGTTTAATGCAATATTCTTCCAGACAAACAGAATTAGCCTATTTGGGTGTGATTTGAATTAGAATGAATTGACAAAATTATTATGATTATCCAACCTGGGTTCCCAGTTTGCTCCCCAAACACCAGAAATATTCAATATATTTTACTCCTCCAGTTTTTACTGTTAAAACTTCCTTATCCTATGCTCCATTCCTTTAAGTAGCCTGTTTTCTATGAGATATAATCTGAAATTCAGTTAAGCTAGAGAATTAAAGTCTCAGGATTATTTATTAACCTCCAGGTACATTTTAGCAAAAGATTTCAAAAAAGACTTAATCCAAAGGATTAAAACATAATGTATTGGTGGGAATTTCAGAAACTGTCCCAGGCTGACTAGAGAAAAACTGGGGTCGGGGAGGGATTCCACACCTTTCAGTTCACATTATGGAGGCCTATACATGTGATGTTCCTGCTATGAATGTATACATTGCTGAGAAAGAGGGCCATTTTAAAGTTGACAAACTATATGACAAAATAAATACAATAATACAATAGTATTTCAAGGACTGCACTAGATGAGAACTTACAGGTTCAATAATATTCAGGGTTTGAGAGAGAAGAGAGATGTGACAGAGACAGAGAAAGAGAGAGAGAGAGAGAGAGAGAGAGAGAGAGAGAGAAAGAGAGAGAGAGAGAGAGAAAGAGAGAGAGAGAGATTTTTCCAATAAAACAATAACCCCCTGTCCCTGACAACTCATTTTTTGGCACCTGCAGAGAAAGAGCAGAAGGAGCATCTAGAAGTAAGGAACTATGAGTGGGCAGATTAAAGATCAGAGAACAGTCTGAATGCCATCAAACACAGAAGCATTGCTCCTTCACCTTGACTCTTCTCAACCTATACTCACCCAAACCCTTTCAAGTACTGATCTCCCTATCACTGGGCATAGATAACTGAAAGAAAAATATGGCATGAGTTTCTAGATAAAAATACAAAACAATAATGATAATATTTATTCCAAAGAAGGCCAAGATACTAAATCAAGAATGAATGAATCAGGCTTTGAAAATTAAGGCAACTTCGTTGCCCAAGAGGACCAGGGTATTAACCAAAATGTAGCAAACACATAGCACCACCCATTTACTTAAATGTACTTATCCTTAAATGGATGTTCTCACTGACAGAGCTAAGTCTCTTACTTCACTTTCCAAGGCCAGCTAGCTAGCCATGTATAGGTATCCAGATACAATGGGGGTTATCATGACCCATATTTTCCTCATAAAATTGCTGTCACCACATTGCTAACAGCCAAGTGAACAAATAGTTCATGTAGAAAGTGATATTGGTGGCAAAACACAAACAACCAAATAAAAATGAAAAAAGTTAAAAGGTCTCAATTTAAGATGAAAATAAAAACGAATAGGGTGACTTTTTTTTTCTATGAGAATGTCTTCAGAAAACATTTAGACACCATTGTGATATATTCAATTTATATGTTTTAGAGAAAAACAAAGACATATGATTAGGGAGCACTTTCACTGCAATTTGGTTTATCTTGATCCCATATAGTACATATATAACAATAGACTTGGCTCTTCAATGATAGTGAACGTTCAAAACATGGACACTAGAAGACAAACAGCTATATGTCAAAGTGAAATTGCATTAAATGGACCTGAAAGTTATTTTTATCCTTTATAAATCAATAAAATGTAGTATTTGTGTTAATGAGCTTGACGGATTTCTTGTTATGGCAAAGTTGTTTGCTTTGAAGACACTTTAAAAATATTTAGGCTTGGTGTGGTGGCTCATGCCTGTAATCCCAGCACTTTGGGAGGCTGAGGCAAGTGGATCACTTGAAGTCAGGAGTTCAAGACCAGCCTGGCCAACATGATGAAACCCTGTCTCTACTAAAAATACAAAAATTAGCCAGTCATGGTGGTGGGCACCTGTAATCCCAGCTACTTGGCAGGTTGAGGCAGGAGGATTGCTTGAACCTGGGAGGTGGGAGCTTGCAGTGAGCTGCTATCATGCCACTGTACTCCAGCCTGGGCAATAGAGTGAGACTCCATCTCAAAAAATATATATATAATATTACCTAATTTTTAAATTTGAATTTATAAATTTAAAATATTTAAATACTATTTGAAGAATTTTAGCCCAAAACAGAAAAGTTCATTAGTTGAGGTCCTCATTTGCATAGTTTAAATTGAATTCCAAGCTGAGAGCATAGATCCAAGGAAGCCAAACCCTAGTACAATAAGCCTTAAAAACATTGCTTGCTAGACAATCCTGTGCAAATATATATATATATATATTTATATATATATACAGTTGAAATTTTATATATATATTGTATATATATACAGTTGAAATTTTATATATATACATATTTTATATATTTTATATATACACATAATATATATATACATGTTTATATATATATACACACATTCAGTTGAAATTTGTCCCAAAGGGAAATGCACTGTGTGAGTGTATGTTTGTAATCAGAAAACCTCCAATGACCAGCGTTACTTGAGAAATAATGTCATGATGTTGTGGGACAGGCTTTGAGCATGGAGGCTAATCTGGTGAGGAAAAGGTATATATATGTATGTGTGTGTATATATATATATGAATCATATTTACACGCATTCAGTAATGATATAAACTGAGAGACACTGGGCTTGGAAAAGCTGTTCTTTATCATTATGAACAGTGAGTGGAATACGCAGCCTAATTTTGGTGTCTTTTATGGGGATTTCATGAAGATACCATCTGTCTCCTTCCCACTTGCCCATTACCCCCACAAAATCTCTCTCATCCAGCTTGCTGATACTTAAATTTTCCACTTATTACTTTATCTTTTTTGTCTTATGGCACCATAGTAATTGGTTAAGAATACAGGCTTGGGAATCAGCAAAACTTGTGTTCCACTCATATTTGTACCAATAATCCACTGGGTGGCCTTGGGGAAAATTACTGACTCTCTCTGGGCCTATTTTTCTAAAAATTTATAAAATGAGAGTGATATTATATTTTTGTACATTTTGTATTGCTATAGCAGAAGATCTGAGACTGGGTAGTTTATAAAGAAAACAGGTTTATTTGGCTCACGACACTGGAGGTTGGGAGGTTCAAGAAGCATAGCAGAGAAGCAGAAGGGAAAGTAGACATGTGCAAAGAGACCAAACCTCACTTTACAACAACTTACTCTCTCAGAAACTAATCCAGACTCCAGAGAAAGACATTATTCCATTCTAATGAGCTAATTACCTCTTAAAGGCACCACCTCCCACCACCACCACATTGGGGAGCAAGCCTCAACATGAAATTTGGTAGGGGCAAACCATATTCTAATTGTAGCATACTAATAATAATACCACCTTACTGGATTATCAAAATTAAATGAGAAAATGTAGGTAGCACAGTGCCAGGAATAGACTAAGTTCACTATATCGTTGACCTTTGAACAATGCAGGGGTATTATATATGGAATTCTTACAATACAGTAAGCTAGAGCAAAGAAAATGTTATTAAGGAAATCGTATGGAAGAGAAAATATATTAACTATTCATTAGGTGGAATTAGATCATCGTAGAGATCTTACTCCTCCTCATCATCACACTGAGTAAACTGAGGAGGAGGAGGAAGAGGAGGGGTTGGACTTGCTGTCTCAGGGGTTGCAGAGCTGGAAGAGGTGGAGGAGGTGGAAGAGGAGGCAGGAGAGGCAGACTAAGTAGGTATAATTTTTACTGAAACAAATCTGCATGTAAATAATCTCATGCAGTTCAAACTAGTGTTTAAGGGTCAATTTTATATGTTAGCTATTAGTATTATTAAAATTTAGTCACACCCATGGATAGCAAACATATCATATTTAGCTTTATCAGTAATTTTCTGATGAGTTTAGCAGTTTCTTTCCTCAGGGTAGTTCTTGAGGAGGTAAAAATGCATAGAAGACCCTACGATATTGAGGAGATTATATATGATGAGGGGAGCACCTCCAGTCTAGGTGAAGGGAGGAAAGCATGAAGAACAACACAGAACCTAAGATATCTCTTTAACCACACGTTTGCCATGCTAAGGCCCAACCCTTCCCTCTTTTCTCAGATATTTGTTACCTGCTTAGGCACATCAGGTTTACGAGAATCAGTTAACTGGATGGAACTGTAAAACTTCTGTCCTCATGACGAAAGTGTTCAAATATACATCTGAAAAAGAAGGACTGTATTGAAAGTTATATTTAAAAAAGAAAGGAAGTCAGAGGTGAGCATTTTACATCTCACAGCAGGTTAAAATAACTCTCTTGAAGAGACTCTCAGGTGACCTCTGGCTTCCATGGCATTTTCTTTGGCAAAAGGGAAACACAAGCAGTATTCCATGTCTTATTCCATTTGCCTTGCATTTGAGGGGTGACCTTGTTTTACTGCTTCACTTTGGTCCCAGAGAAGCTGGACGTGGACTGAAGTAATATTATGATTCAGATGAATGACTAGTATTTCCTTCAAGCTGACTTCAGGGCAGAACCACTTTGTAAACATCACTTTGTAAACCACTTTGTAAACATCAGACTGGTCCAGTCACAATTCTGAAACTTGAAAAGCAAAATCATCACGTGCTGAATGTGGATATACATAATTGACAAGCCATGTGACTTGAGCAAGTTGCTTAAGCTCCCTAGTTTTTAATTTCTTCATATATAAAGTGGGTTAGTAGTTCCTCCAGTAACTAATTGAAGATTAAGTAACATAATGTTCCCAAAGCCGTTAGTGTAGTATTTCCTCACTAGTGGTAGCAATTAGTATTCTTGATGAGTAGCATCATGGTATAATGATAAGAACATGGATTTCAGAGGCAAAAACTTCAATTTTCAGTCCTAGTCTCTTATGTTACCTTGAGCAACTTATTTAACCTTCTTGGATCACAGTCTATTCATCCACGAAACAAAAATAATAACATAGAATAAGATGACATGAAATGCTATGTGTAAAGGGTCTGGTTCAGAGAATATGTTCAATAAATGCCAGTTCCCTTCCCTTTTGCATTTAACCAGCTGCTCTTTAATGTCCCAGGAGGATTATTCCTTTAATCAAAAAATGGTTATTTAGAGGAGGTTCTCTCCACCCGAATAAAACATTTGGGTTTTGAATCTGGCAAACTGAAGTACAGTTATCAGATAGCATTCTCAGGTAAATGTCCCCTTTTCATTGTGACTTTATATGGCTACCTTATATAGGGGCAGTCCCTTTTATTATTATTCTCTTTCTCAAATCCTTTTTATTATTTTTCTGGCACTGGTCAAAAGAAATACTTATTTTTTTGTTTATCTATTTGGAGAATAATTGGTGTTTCATATATTATACATATTCCTTAAATAAATGCATTCTACTTCTTTCCAAGAAAATAAAATGTCATTTTTAACCCATTTCTATTTGTCTTTGTACATCTGTGTCTAGACATATTGCAGAGAGTGACCTTATTTTGCATGCTGAAATAATAACTTTCCCTGATTCCCCAATTACTTGTATTTACCTTTGGAAATATTTTCCAGGGTGATGGACACTTTGGACCCACCATGACTAGAAAGACATAGGCTTTGAACTTATTTTAAGGTAGTACTGAGAAGTTTGTATTGAACTATTTATATACACTATTTTTGCCCATCTTATGATAAAAGGCATATTTACACCATAGAGTTGATGACAGTGAGTACTGAAGCATACAATTCTGGAACACAACAAAGCTAAAGAACCACATGGAAACTACATCCATAATTTTGATCTTATTAACCACCACCCCCTCCGCCACACACACATTTATTCAGATACTGGAGTATATAGGGCACAAAGCCAAACCCACATGTACTGAGAAATAACTGTGCCATTTTCCTCACCAAAGGGAAACTCTGGCTCAATTCCTGATCTTAAAGTATAGACTAGCTTGAAGGACACCTCATCCCATCAGCAACCAGCAGGTGTGGAAGATGAGACAGTACCATTCTTAAGTAGTTATCTGGCTTCCCAGAGATTCTTCTGACAAAGAAAAAAAATCTGGAAAACATGCACTATTTTTCTCTCATCCAAACCTTTAGAAAATCCATAATTTTATAGTATTTTGGTGATCTGTAAATACTTTTGAAAAGGTTAATTACCTTATATTGTGACTCACCAAATCATCAGGGTCCATGATTTCTGATGGTTGCGCACATTTACATTTACTCCCTTAAGCAGGGAGTCCTAATGATTCAGTCATTCAACAGATAAGCACCTACTACATGTCAGGCACTGTGGTAGGCACTGGTGAGCACCACTTTTGCTGTCATGGATCCCCCTGTCACTAATGTTTAAAGGGACCAGGAAAGAAAAAAAGGACATGTCTTGGAATGTACTGCAATGTCTAAGAGCTTTTTAGTAATGTCGTCCATTGTTGAAATCATTGAAAAGAGTATAATCCTTCAATCACTCTTAATATTTAAAAAGTTGCATATTTGTTATTTTATGAGAGTTATTAGTTATTGTGTAGAAGATGCCCCCAAGCTGTTGGAGGATGAATATATTATAGAACAAATGTTGGCAAAGTAGACAAATCTTTGGCATGGTATGTGAAGTGAAGGAGAGTCAGGTTAAAATAAAAATAAAAGAATCTAATAAATACAGGCTTGTTCAGTGGATGCTAAAATATTTGAATAGAACCTTAGAAAAGGATTACTTTCTGCCAGATAAAATCAGTACATATACGGTACTGAATAGACAAATAGATCCAAAAAAGACTCATATGTGTGCCTGAATAACTGACCCATATTGAGTTATTAAAGGGGAAGTATAATGGTTGGTTAAGCCCTTCAATTATGTGACTGATAGGCTCTGTACCCTTTGAGATGCCACAGATTAGAGATTGGCAAACTAAGGCCCCACAATGCCAAATCTGGCCCATCACCTATTTTTGTATGACCCACAAGCTAAGAATGATTTTTAAATGTTATAATGATTGAAAAAAATCAAAAACAATATTTCATGACACAGGAAAATCCAAATTTCAGTGCAAATAAACTTTCATTGGAATACAGCCATGCTCATTTGTTTACATATTGTCTCTGGTTGCTTTTATGCTACAATGGCAGAGTGAGGTAGTTACAACAGAGACTATATGACTTGCAAAGCCAAAAATATGTGCTACCTGGTCATTTGCAGAGAATGTTTGCTGACGTCTGTCATAGACTGTCGTAGCTTTGAAGTTTCACAGAATTGGGTTCAAGTCCTCACTCTGCCTCAAGCAAATTACTTAACTTCTGTGAGCTTCAATTTTCCTAGAAAAGTGGAGATGTTAATAGTACACTCATGAGATAATAAATGTAAAAACATTGGCACAGTTCCTGTCATGCTTTAAGCATTCAGTAAACCTATTACAAATAATCTCTAGGTTTGAGACATATGTTGGGAAATACGGACCATGAAAGAGTCCTAGGTGGCAGTTCTGATGGTTTTATTTAGATACATCTGATCAGAAGCTCTACACTGAAATCTGGAAAACATCATTATTTGCTATTCTTACTTTTAGACCAAATTTAGCATCAGGACCATGGTTTTAGTAGGCTGCTAATCTTCACAATGATCTCCATAAAGCATACTACTACAATGGTAATTTAATTTGTCAGGGATGATGATTATCATGTTAGTCTGGCTGGATGGGGTGAAAAAATAGCTGCTTTTAATTTTAGTTGGCACATTGGCAGTGTCAATTGAAAGTCTCCTTGTCAGTCTACCAGAGGGCTGAGGTTAAGTTATACACCTAAGAATAAGGTGGAAACAAGAATCTTACAGTTAGATAAAATGAAATGAGTGATAGGCCTCAGTATAATAATACATTGCTATATTTCAATAATTATTTCCACCATCATCACCTCCTCCTATAATCCCATAGAATTGAAAGAAAAAGATAAAATGATTCAAGATCATGCAAAGTGGTTTAAGCACATGAGGTTGAATAACATATAACTTTTCTATTTGGCTTTATCTTAAAATCAGAAGAACAAGCCAAACTGATACATTGTAAAATACTCACCATAATCAAGTAGGCTTATAATTCATGAACCAAGTAACATGGAAATCCCATTGCAATTAATGGAAGAAGAAGAGGAAGAAGAGAAGAGGGAGGGGGAGAGGGAGGGGAGGTGGGAAGAAAAAAGAAGGGGAAAGAGAAGACAGGAGGGAGAAAGGAAGGAAGGAAAGAAGAAAGAAAGAAGACTGGCAACATCTGTTGGAGCAAAAGTATGGATATGTGAATATCCTTGTAAATTGCTGTTGGGAACGTGTTTCTTACCAAACATTTTAGAAAACAATCTAGTAATTGCTATTAAAATTTGAAATGCACATATATCTTTTGATCCAGAAATTGCAGTTTTGGAAATCTGTACTAGATAATAAAAGCACCAGTACATAGAATATGTCTATATGATATTTTTGAGGGATTATTTATAAAACAATAAAATCTGGAAACTACTTGAAAGTCTGATATATTGGATGAATAGTGACGTAGGACCTAGCCTGTGGAATATTAGGTAGTTATTTAAAACAATGAGCTGGATCTTTGCATGTTGATCAGGAAAGATGCCCATGCCTGCTTCGGCTCACCCTCCATGGGCTGCACCCACTGTCTAACCAGTCCTAATGAGATGAGCCTGGCACCTCAGTTGGAAATGCAGAAATCGCCCGCTTTCTACATTTATCTTGCTGGAAGCTGCAGACCAGAGCTGTTCCTATTTGGCCATCTTGCCAGCCTCGCCTGGGAGATCTTATTTTTATTTAAAATACCTTTATTGTGAGTTGTATATGTCTGTAAGATCATAGAAAATTGTGTGGTAGCTAGTAAGTATGATGACCTTGCGGGGAATGAGACAGCAGGTACAAAGGTAAACTAGTAAGTTTTTCTTTATACGCCTCTATTTGACTATTACTCTGTTTATAAAGTGAGGTTTTATTCCTTTTGTAATTTTTAATAAAATTTGCTTTTTTTGGCCGGGCGCGGTGGCTCAAGCCTGTAGTCCCAGCACTTTGGGAGGCCGAGACGGGTGGATCACGAGGTCAGGAGATCGAGACCATCCTGGCTAACACAGTGAAACCCCGTCTCTACTAAAAATACAAAAAACTAGCCGGGCGAGATGGCGGGTGCCTGTAGTCCCAGCTGCTCGGGAGGCTGAGGCAGGAGAATGGCTTAAACCCGGGAGGCAGAGTTTGCAGTGAGCTGAGATCCGGCCACTGCACTCCAGCCTGGGCGACAGAGCGAGACTCCGTCTCAAAAAAAAAAAAAAAAAAAAAAAAAAAAAAAAAAAAATTTGCTTTTTATTTGTGTTCCCATTTCCCTGATTACTAGTAAAGTTGAGCAAGTTTTCTTATATTTATTGGCTACTAATATATCTTCTTCTGTGAATTGCCTGATCATTGTTATTGCCCATTTTTCCATTAGATAGTTCATTAATTTGTAGGTGTTCCTGCATAGTAGGGATATTAAGCATCTGTTGGTCATATGTGTTGCAAATATCTTTTCATGTTAATTGATTCATTTTAGTTTTCATGTGATCAAATCCGTGAATCTTTGTGTGTAGCTCTTAAAACAGTAACTTACTCCTATATCTCCTGATGTACATAACATATTAAGTAAAATAAGGCAAGTTGCTGAATGATAGGTATAGTATGATCCTCTCTTCCTATTTTGAAAAATAGGGGAAAATATGTGTGTATATTTGCATATATTTGTATTAGCAAATATAAGGCTATGGAAAGATAAAAACTCAAACTCTTAACATTAACAGTGGGGTGAGATGGGAGGAGGCAATTTATTAACTTTTTCTTTACATGTCCTTTTATCATTTGACTTGTTACAATTTGAAAAACTATTGTAATGTTAAAAATTCCAGTAAAGAAAAAAAGTCTTAAAGAATAATATTGCTGTAATTTCATCATCCTCCTTGGAGGAGAATGTATATCACATAGGGCAAGAACCACCCTCTCACAGATTCCCCTTGGAATCACTAGAAGAGAAGTAATTGATTGGATATGTCCCATAACTTATGGTTGGGTGAGTAGCACAATCACTCAGATACATTCCCAGAGGTTGACACAATATCCACCCCCCTGTCTGACATACACACTATCTGACCTTGAAAACTCTTCTCAATGTTAAATAACACAAAGAGAAAAATGAAGGAAATGGAAGTAGATATTTGCAGACTGTAATGATAGTGCATTTTGCATGGTAATGAATAGGAGTGGGAGAGGACTAAGGGGAGATGGAAGGAGTGGTAGCAATGTTTGCATTGCTTAGCACTTGCACCACATATAAAAATAGCTGGTTATGCCTTTGCATTCTAACCAAGTGTCGCATTTGTTCTGTGACCTTATATAAAACGTACTTTCCTGGGTGTGACTTAAGAATAGTACATGCCCCTATGTTGGAAACAGAATAGCAATGCCCTTTGAAAAGAATAGTAGTTGCATAATTTCTCAGAATTGGAAAGGACTTAGAATTGCTTTAGTTCGATCTGTCTTCTAATCCATGAGTTTTTAATGCAAATCTGGTACGGATGATCATCTAGTCTATGCATGAACTATTTCCAGTTAGAACTCTCTCCTTTAGAAAGCAGCTGTGATAATTGTTGGAATATTCTTCCTTTAATTGCTCTGAACAGTAATTGTTATAATACTCTTCTTTAATTACTCTGAATTTTACCTTTTTATAACCCCTATCCATTGATCCTTTTTCCTTGTGACTTCCCTTTAAAAATATGTGAAAATAGCTACTCTGTCTCCTAAGCCTTCCCCTCCAAAACTCTACATGGTACTCGTTCCTCAAAACTTTCCAATTATGTCATGATTTCTGAATTATCCACCATTCTACTACTTTCCTTAGTTTGGAAACTATTTAATTTGATTGAAAGGTAATATTCTGAAATAGATACACCTCTTCAGATGTCTGCCTGGTATAGAGTGCAGTTAAGATGATTGCCCTTGATTTGGATATTTTACTGGTCTCTCTGGTATCACTGTAACACTGGATTAACATTACTTTTTAAGCTAGGTTTCTCACAACCCGTGCTTATAGAATCGATTCCTTGCTTTTGTTTGTTTCTTTCTTTTTTTAACTTAGCTGCAGAGTTTCACACTCATCACTGTAAAATGTCATCTGGTTGGTTTAGGCTAACAATTCCAGGCTCTTGCATTATCTGTTTTTCTGAAGAATGGATCTGCTTCTTTAAGGCTTCAGCCCATGCCCAGAGGGAATGCAAAAAGCCAACAGCAAAAACAACAGGAGGAACTAGGCAGCCATAAGCAAGCATGAACTGGCCTTCATCTATGCTTATTCCTTGATCCATGTCAGTTTGGCCCCTGCCTCCCTTTTCTAACCCCCTGCTCATTCATCATTCTAGCTTCCTGTCAGCTCCAGTCTCATCTCTAGTTTTATCTTCTCAGCTTGTCTGCTTTGCTGCCTCCCAAGCCTATATGCCCAATTTATTGCTTGTCTCCTCTACCCTGTTCTGGCCTTGGGACCCTTTCCTCTGAACTAACCCTAAAAACTACCTTATGTTTCAGCCCAATCACTTCCCTAGCTCAACTCCCTTCTTGCTCTGACCTTGGAGTGCCAAACCTGGGAAAAATACTGTCAACATATAAATTAATAATTGTTCCCTATTGGGGTTCATCAACAAAAGTTATGTTCATGTCTTTCATGTTGTCACATAAAACATTGATAAGTAAGTTGAACACTGAGCCAAGGACAGAAAATCTGTACCACATTCCTTTTAGACTATCTGTCCTTGGGTTTCTATTTCTTTTTTTCTCTAAAGTTTAATGGATCTGATTTTTTTAATTGTACAGGGTTGCACTAACTAATACAATAGCCACTAGCCATATGCCTATATAAATTTAAGTTTCCTTTAATTAAAATTAAAAATTCAGTTCCTAAGATGTCATGTTTCAAGTAGCCACACAGTTCTAGTGGCTATCATAAATATATGATATAGATATAAAACATTTTCACCACCATAGAAAATTCTATTTGATTATGTCCAGCATAACCTTATATCAATATTGCAAGTTCTCTTCATTTTGCCATTGATTCATTAGTTAACTGTTTTGTTCAACTAGTCATGAATATGTCTATCTTTGCTTCACATTCTCACATTTTTCTATCTTGTCCAAGAGAATACCACAAAATCTTTTGCTGAAATAAAAATACATTGACTATAATAATATCCTGGTCTAATTGCTGAGAATCCTTTTTTTAATTTTTTTTTTTTTAGGCAGGGTCTCCCTCCAGTCACCCAGACTGGAGTGCAGTGGCATGATCTCGGCTCACTGCAGCCTCAACTTCTCAGGCTCAGGCAATCCTCCCACCTCAGCCTCCTGAGTAGCTTGAAGGACAAGCATGTATCACCACTCCCAGCTAATCTTTTCTTTTGTATTTTTAGTAGAGACAGGATTTTGTCATGTTGCCCAGACTGGTTGAGAAACCCATTTATGAGGTGTTTATTGCCTTTTAACATATGACCCCAAAATGTAGTTGGTTAACACAATAATCTTCTCTTATACCTCATGTTTTCTATGGATCCGAAATTTGGGAGTGGCTTGACTCAGGGTCTGTCATGTAGTTACAGTCAAATGTTGTCTGGGAATGTTTTTATCTTAATGTTTCAATGGAGGTGAGAAATCTACTTCTAGAGTGGTTCACTCATGTGGCTAGCAAGCTGGTGCTGGCTCTTAGCATGGGCCTCAGTTCTTCTCCATGTAAGCATTAACACAGGTCTACTTTGGTGTCCTCAAGGCTTGGAGAGTGATTTCTCCTAAATCAAACTATCTGAAAGACCTAGCCAGAAGTTTCAGTTTCTTTTATGATCTAGCCTTACAAGTCAACACCATCACTTCCTCCATATTCTATTGGCCACAAAAAGCCAGTCCTGATTTGATGTAGGGGGAGACCACACAAAGTGAATAACATGATGACTGGTTCATTGGGGGTTACATCGAGGAGGTTACATTGCATTTGCTATCACTACTCAAAATAGGAAATGACAGTCAGGCATGGTGATGGGCACCTGTAATCCCAGCTACTTGGGAGGCTGAGGCAGGAGAATTGCTTAAACCCGGGAGGCAGTAGTTGCAGTGAGTGGAGATCACTCCACTGCACTCCAGCTTGGGTGACAGAGTGAGACTCTGTCTCAAAAACCAAAAACAAACAAACAAAAACAAAACAAAACGAAACAAAACAAAATCAAAATAGGAAATGAGCTAGTTTGCCATGGCTCATTATTAGTGAACCACTACTTGCTCCTGGGAAGCATATTTCAGGAGCCATCTGTATAATATTCTGCTACAATTTCCCCTAAAAGCAACATGAAATTTACTGATATGTACTGTCTGGAATCTTTTCTTCCTGTTTCAAAATTTGATTATTTTGGTCGAGGGAGTATTGGTGGTGGTATACGATTGGATGGAGAAGGCAGAGACTATTATTACCTTCTTCTGCATTCACTTTTGACTTTTTTGACTTGTAAAATAAGCATATATTTATTTTGTAAATTTTTCTAATTAAATAATATATGATATAATATGCTTTCTATCGTTATTACTTTCTCCTCCACAGTGTTGTGATCTGTAGTTAAGAAGTATTGCCCATATAGTTCTTGTCATCAGTCTGTAACATACACTCATAACAATATTAATTCTGTTTCCTCTTTCCATTTTACTGTCAATTGAAAGGATATCTATCCTGCTTAAGTGATATATTCCTTTCTACATAGATGGATAACTTCTTAATATTCAGTGCTATTCCTCCTTTGCTACCCTGGGCTTTTTCTCTTTTAAAAGTACATATTCTCTAGTTGTGGATTGCTAGTTGCAACTCCTACTTTGTCAAACCTTAGTGATTTATGGAGATTATACACACACAAACACATATTTCAAGTTTACTGTGTTCTCTAGATGTCGTGCATTCAGGGACAGATTTGAGTTTTCTTGAGTCTGAAGCTTTTATAATTTGAGGAGCCCACATCAAAGTAAAGAATATAAAATTAGCAATACAGAATTACTAGGGCCACTCCTAGGGCATTGGAAGTGCAAGTGAGAGGCCTTGAAGCTTAAGCTTCATTAGTGTCACAGTAAATAAATTCCCATGTGCATCTGCGCCAGGTGAGGAAGGATGGGTAGCCTGAAGTTGCTGGGCTGGGAATTCTTGGAAAAGGATGGTATGGCCTCCAAAGATAGGAAAGACTAAGGAAAAAAAAAAAAAAAAAAAAGGAAGCCTCTTTCCAACTTCAGAAATCAATTTGACTTTTGGTCTTAATTTCCCTGTTTCAGTTGTCTTCATAAAACAATTGTCTTTTTTTTAGAGTAGCATTCCGGTTTTCAATAGCAAAGAGACCCGTGTTCAGCTACGCTGAGGTTTCCAGGGCCTCATTTTACAAACAAGCATAGCTCTAATCATGCTGAGCTTAAGAGCATTCCACGACAAGCAACAGAAGCTTTACGAACTATGGTCAGAAGGCACATTTAATGACCTCTAGCTTGAGAAACATTAGGTAGCTTGTTGCTTTGTCCCCAGAGAAGTGGCATGTAAGAAAAATCAAAAGTAATGGTGCCGGGAGTGTTACGAACTGTGGTGGAAATCCTACAGTTTGCAAAGGTGTCTCCAAAAAGAAGAAAGAAAACTCAAGAAGGTCCTTTAGCCTAGGGGTTCCCAAAAGTTTTCTCCTCCTACTAGGACTTCTTGAGGGTCTTTCAGAGAGGCTATCCAGCCACTCACAAGTATATTGGAATATACTAGACCTGAAATGTTTGGAATCACAGATGTGGGACTCTTCTTTTCAAAAAGATTGCTAAATAACGTTATGTCACCATTCCCACTCAGGGCCCAGTAATGTACACAGCAAGCTTGTGCTAAGAGAAGAAGTAATTTTCATATATGAAGTGTCAAAGTAGAGGAAAACCAGTAAATGACAGACCTTTTTTGTATGCTTGAAAATTTTAATAAAGTGTTTTATGAGATTTTAAACAAGTTTAAATAAAAATTTTAAATAAGTGTCTATTAAGGTATATATTGCCAATCTTAAATGTGTAAATGAAAAAGAAGAAACAACCAAGAATATTTTGAATCTATATTTTTCATAATACACACATGCCCTCGAAGTATAATCTCTTCAGATTATGTGATTAACAGCTTATATATCAAAATGAGTATGTGGTTCTTTGTATACAAAGATGGAAGTACTGACTTTGGAGTTGTTTTCCCAGTAAAAGGATGCGGGTTGGCAAGAGGGGAGCTGCTATTAAGGGCCAAAGAGCAGAGAGATGCATTCTGGTCCTCTAGGGTATCAAACCCATGCCCTTGGTACTATGTCCATGGTACTACTACCAACTGAGCTACTGTCTGTAACCTTGCCATGTAACATCTCAGTTCTGTTAAGCATTATTGCTCACAAACGCAGCCTCCTTCAAATCCTTACTGAATAAAGTTTGTTCCCAGCCAAAAAAAAAAAAAAAAAAAAAAAAAAAAAAAAAAAAAAAAAACCTCATGGGAAGGAATGGGAATATATTTTAATTTTTTAGCATTAAAAGTTGCTGTTTTACTTTCTGGAAGTTTCTTAGCTGGAAAACCATGATTTTGCACTCTGAGGTGATCCACTTGGTGATATCTGCTTAAGCAGTCACTAGCTACTCTTAGGCAATGACTGGGTTCCATTTCTTTTTATAAATCCTGTTATTTCTGTTAGGAGGGCTTGAGGGCTGAAAGGGGAAGGGGGAACTGGATAGCTCAGGGGCCTAGCTAATGTCATCTGATCTCTCTTACCCCGAGGCTTTTTTGAATTTGGCTCCTCTTCACACAGTCTCAAAATATGCACCTCACTGGCCCTTCAACAGTCATTGACAAGTGGACTCTGGAGTCAGACTGCCTGAGTTGGAAGCCAGGCTCTTCCAATTACTAGCTGTGAGGCTTTAGGCAAGTTGCTTTATCTCTCTGTGCCTCAATTTCCTTGACTAAACACTTGGGGGCAATAATTTAAAACCTAGAATAATTGTCAACAAAATTAAATGAGATAATACATGCAAAGCACTTAGTCTGGTGCATACAGTAAGCACTTAATCAATTTTAGCTATTAAAATATAACAACAATTAAAAGTTCCAAAGGGCTAATAGCCTTAAGATAACAGAATGGATTGGAGAAGAAGGGGATGATACAAATACGGGATATGTAATGTTGGCAGAGAGATTGTTTCAGGGTAAAACACAATCTGAGAAATTTCTAGACCAGCGACATATTAGGGTTATTTTCATGCAGTTTGAAGTCAGGAAAGAAAGACATAAATAAGAACATCTTGGAAGGAGGCAAGGAGATGATGGTTGATAGGGTGAAAGGAAAAGAAGTCCTGAAGTTGGAAAAGAAATGCCCTATTTCAAGGCTGTGCTCCTGTCACAGCCCCATGACTGGAGGCCATCTATTTGCCTTCTGTCCTGCTAGAGGAGCTGACCTTCCCCAGGCTGGTCACGAAAATTCCCATAATGCCAGCTTACAAGGTAAAGTTTCCATGCTTTTCCATGCCTCCTTTCCCCCTTGAAAATAACAATAAAGTTTAAAATGTGCAAGTTCTCTGTCAAGTTCTGGTCAAACACGTGGTTTCCAAGTGACTAGCCTCCCACAGAGCCTTGCAACTAGTTAGCCCAATGGTCTAGCCTGGATTGTTTTCCTGGCCTGGACTTGCCCCTCAGTCTAAAACAGTCTTTGCCATTAGGGGCCACGGGGCATTTTTCCCCACACCCCATCCCCACACCCCAGGTTCAGCAAATCGCGTTGTAAAAACAAACAAACAAACAAAAAACAAAACAAACAAACAAAAAGTCTTGACTAATGAACAGCCCTTCCCTGTAGCAAAGATTCTCTTCAGAGTTCTTTTAAATGTTGTATTTTTTGATTCCGTGTCTTATTTATAAAAACTAAATGTTTATGTAAAAGTGTAATTTTCTATTAACTAGTTCACCTGCCCTTCTCTAGTTAAGAAATGTTAATTTCAGACTCACATTTAGGAAGATTCAGAAGAGTTTTACTGATCATCCAGGAATTCTCAAAGTGTGTTTTAAAAGGGTTTATTTTGTGTGGTAAAATTGTCAAGATTTGAATTATTGGAAAGTGTAATTTCTGTGGTGGTATGTATCATATTTGAATTATCGAGAAAATTCGATCCAGCACACCCGGGTTTGTTTTTGGGGGGAGGTAATGGTTGGTTTTCTCTGCAACAGTAAACAGAGAATTTTCTTTATTTAGCGAAACCCGGTTCCTCAGACAGGCTGTGGCCATTACACAGCTCACTGAGACTTGGAAGTTGAGGAATGTAAAGAGGTCAAACTCTGGCGTTGAAACAGACAGGAAATAAACAAAATCTACCAATATGTAAAGATATTACAGAAATTAGAAGAATGAGTCAGAAGCGGAGAGCTCGAGGTCAGTGGGAAGAATTATTCGTATAAATCTTCTTAAAAGAAGTAGGTAATTATTAATTAAAAAATAAAGAAACAGGAAAAAAGTCCCCCCACATCGCTTTCCGACCCCGGAGTTAGGGTGCGCAGAATGCCCTCTGGGAGCTCCAGAGAAAGTAAGCAGTGTCGGGACATTTACTAAGTGCTCTCTGCAGAGCATGAGTTTAGAATGCGGTTAGTTTATGCACCGACTCCCCTTCCCACGAATGTTTCAAGGGGCTCTTTCTGGAAGTTGAATCACGTTTGTGAGATTGTTTTAAGCCATGTGTCAGTCCCCCAGCGCTTTAAAGCAAAACGGAAGCAAACAACTTGGGCACTTGGAAAAGTTTTGCAATTAATAAGCGAATGAATGAAATCCGGCCGGAACGCTGGAGACTGGAAGGGAAGCAGGATTTTTCTCCGCGCGCTGCGAATACAGCGTATGCAAAACTTAGGACCCAGGGCAGGCCGGGCTTTGGAGACACTCAGTCTTACTCAACCCTGAACACCTGAGAACAGGTGCGGTTCTGAGTGAGACTGGGACCTGGCACGAACTAGCCTGGGGCCAGAAGAGATAAGGCCTGCCGGGAAGAGAGTTCCAGGCTCTGTCCATTCTGCTCTTGCCCTCGGCTAATGGCTTCGAAGGCCAAGCTGTGACAGCCCCGGGGCGCACTCGGTGCCTTCTTCTGCTCAAATAGGTGCTCGCCTAGGACTGATTCCCAACCCGTGGCAAGTCATTTCCTTCTATAACTGGTGGGTCTTTGCAATAAATTGGGCGATAAAATCAGAGGGACAGAAAGAGAAAACAGACAACTAGAAAAGTCACAAGTGTTTCTTGGGAAGTCTAGGGCGCGGGTTGTTTGGACTGTGGCAGGGCTGTGGGGCCCAGACTGGGAGCGGCGCGGAGCGGGACCGGTTTTCCGGGGCTGGCAGCTGCCTGGAAAAAGTTTCCTGTGGAACACTCGCCAGCGGGGGTGGGGGCAGGGGCGGCTGGCGCAGCAGTGGATGTGGGAGGGGGCGGGAGGGCCGGGGGAGGCCGCGAAGGGCCTGCTCGCAAACCGTTATAGTCCTTCAGCACCTCCCTCGGCCGGTGGCCCTCCTAGCCTGCCTCCCCGCCGGGCGGCTGCCCACCTGGCGACGTGACGCTGCACCAATCCCTTTCGAGCTGCTCCCGGGTCCCTTCTCCTTGCACCGCCCCCCTCCCTACCCTGAAAGAGGCGCACCCTGACGGGGCAGACACAGCGCTCTTGCCGCGGAGCACCCTTCTAGCTTCTTCTTCTCCAGGACAGACGCTCAGGCTCCTCTCTTGCCTTAGCTCAACCTGCTTTCCCGCCTCACAAACTCCGGTTTCCCTCCACTCCCAACTCTTTTCACTCCACGTTTCCCCTCCTCTATCTCCCACGCCAAGAACTCCAATCCCCCAGCTCCTTTCTCCCGCCCTCCCCCTTTCCCTCTCCTCCCTTCAACTCTTCATCCGCTTCTACCTCAGACTGCGCGCACCCAATTCAGTCGCCCACTCCCGTTCGGCTCCTCGAAGCCATGGCGGGACCTGGGGGCTGGAGGGACAGGGAGGTCACGGATCTGGGCCACTTGCCGGTGAGTAGAGGACGCCCATCGCCCCCCGAAATGCTCTCTTTTGGTGGGTTCTGAGTACCAGGGGGAGGGAGCGGACGCCCTCAAAACGGGCTAGACCAGGACTTCGACGGGTCCCGCGGGCGCGGAAGGGGCCCCTGGGCCGGCATGCGGAAAAGGCGCCCCCTGGGCACCCGGACCGCACCAAACTCCAACGAAAGGCAAAGGCACGGGGTGGTGGGAAGGGGAGACCGAGAGAAGAGATGGCAGTGGGGTGCTGCGGGCCCTAAACAGCGGGGCATTTTAAATATGTGACCCGCCTTGTCTAGCGGAGCTCCGGTACCTGTCCTAGCCCGCTTGTTCCAACAGAGGCCAAAAAGTGCAACGTCGCGTGTCTTCTTGAGTACTCCTCCCTGTTATCCCGCCGCCCCGTCCTTTGCTGCTGCTTTTGCCGTCGGAGATGCCTACTTGCGGGGTGACCTTTACTTTTAGGTGACAGCGACTAGAAAATTGAGGCGTTTGAGTCCCACTTTTCTTATTTTCTAATACACTTTCTAAAACCTTATTCTTGCCAGGGCAATGTTCCTGATTTAGTGTTGTGAGAGTGAAAGAAGTCGACGCCGTTTGGGGAAGGAGTGAATTCTGCACACTCCATTTTTTTTTTTTTTTTTTTAATATTGTGTTCTTTGCCCAACCAGATTTAGCTTTTTCTTGTGGTTTTAATTTGTGGGCTCTTCTTTTCCCGAATGCCCAGCTTTCCTCTAGAGTTGTAATTGATTGGTAAACTATTATCGCCATCGTAATTAGTAGACTTATTATTTTGGCAGCGCAGTTTATTTCATTGGCATCTGGTTTGTGGCTAATATTGGATTCCACCCAAATCCGTGTTTCAAGTTCCCTTTTTAGATTGGCATTTCACTCGCACCCTGTCTTGAATGCAAAAGGCCCCAGGATTCTCCGAAAGGGAATAAGCAGGCACTGCGCTGGAATGATCACCAGGCAACTGTAGTTCAGGACAGTGTCCTGCATGCTTTGAAAAAAGCTAAATATTAACCTTAAGGTTATAGGACTATTCAAAGTCGATTGACTTAATTTTACACATATTTGGCATTTAAAGAATGTGTTTTTGATTGTGACAGAAGCCTGTCTCGCTCAAAAATAGGGCATTCCCAAAGCCTTCCCTATATGATTTTACACTAGATGCTGTATGTGGAGAGGTAAGGTGGTACACACGGGTAACATTTTACCAAATTGTTCTCTGCCATTTAAAAAAATCAGTGCAAACGTGAATTACAGATATTAGTGTTGCGGTTATTTATGCAGCTTCATAAAATATATCACAGAACTTTAAAAAATTAAATCTTTTCTCATTCTGCATGCACCCAGAATTTCTTCCTTTCAGTGTGGATACATGAGATTTCCGGACTATGGAGGCCTCAATTGGTGGTTTCCTTTCTAAGCAGAACTTTTATATTCAGACTAGATTTGCACCCAAGTAAAAGTATAAAACCAAGGAATAAAATGTTACCCTTCCTCCAACATTCTCTGCCTATGGTTGGGAAAAGAGAAAAAAGCAAACTAGGGCAGATATGTGAAACTGATGCAGGCAGGTGGGCAAACTGAAATAAACTCCCTTCTAAATATCACTAAACGGGTGAATGGGAAAGACCTCATAGAAATGATAGGGCAGGGAATTCCAAACCCAAGGAAAAAAAAGAAGAAAAGGTTTTACTGCCACACACAGAAAAGAAAAAATGGGGGAAGTGGCCCAGACTAACTGACCCGGTCATGGCCCTGGACATAAGAATTTGGTGGAGCCCAGGAGATAAGAGGAAAGGCTGCAGTCTTTACATTGCAGTTCAGTGGAATATTAGTTTCCTGGAGGTTGGTGGAGTGGGTGTGTGGGGAGGGTAGAAAGATAAGGTTGGTTTTTAATGTAAGGGGAGTAGGAGTAGTAGCGAGAAGATACAAAACTTCAGGACATTGATGCTTGGCCTCATTTTCCAGACTTCATGAAAGTCTCATAAAGTCCTCAGATTCTAACAATTTCTAAATTTTATACATGAGACATTTTGTTTCATTTGTGGGTTTTCACTCTCTGAGCAATTTATGCATAATTCTCCCCTGTCCTCAAACACCCAGATTCAAACCCTAAGAAATCTAGCAGAAGAGCAGTAGCATGCCCTTTAGAATTTTCTTTGCTATCAAATTTTTAGACATGGAAAGTTATTGTTGCTTTGGTCACTGAGTTACGTTTTTCAGCGATTTGGGGTTTCTTTACATTTGATTTATTTTCTGACTCTGAAGAAATAAAAGCAAATGAAGAGGTGAAGAGAAATCTGAATCAGTTGTGTTGAAGTTTGCATTTTGATGCAAAGTAGAGTTGATAAAGCAAGTAAAGAAACCTTCATATGATGGTATCCCTTGCAGTAATTATCCTCAATAGGACATATGTGAAGGTCAGAAAATTGCCATCTGTAAACACCAAGTATACCAATTTGGCAGCAGCCAGACAATGAGGGAAGATTCAAACCTTGGAGTTGCAAACCGAGAAAAAACATTCAGAATGTGGAAGAATAAATAAATATGGCTCTAGTTTAAAATGGACACATTATGTCCTTTGCAGGCCTAGCCAGCTAAATGACCACAAGACAAAGACCCTTGAGGGAGGATAAACTTGCTTTACAAATTGAGACTTGAAGAAATTGGTAGGTTATTTGGTATTTTTGTTATTAGATAGATATTATTTTTAAACCCAAAAGAGTAAGCAGGAGTGAAAACTGGGAAACAAGAAAGGGTGAGAAAATTATATAACTTTCAAAATTAAAACCTTCACTTTTATACAATGATATAACTTTTTCACATAATGCACTAAAGTCAGAGACAAAATAAGAGAGCCAATGTAATTACAATAGATCAATTCCATTATGTTTGTTAATGGGTTACTGTAATTTTCTGATTTTCTATTGAATAAATATTTTCTGTAGGTGAAAAAACAAAAAAGAAAGTGCAGAGATTTGTGGTTTGTGTTTCCTTTCTGAAAAGAGAAGTATAAAGCTTTACGTCTTGATATATATCTTTGTAATATATGTGTGTATATATGTATATATATTCACCTTGCCCACCAGCAATACCTAGGGATGTGTGTGTTTGCCTCTCTCTATGTGTGTGTATATATATACATACACACACACACACGCACACGCATATATATGTTTGTTTTGATGTGTGTGTGTATATATATATAATCATATATATATGACCGTGTGTGTGTATGTATGTGTATATATATGCGTGTGTGTGTGTGTGTGTGTATATATATATATTCCTAGTATGCCTGTGTCCTTGAGACTGGAAACTATTTCTTCCTCTCCAAATCTGTCATGTCTTTCACTATGACTATCCCCTTTGCCTTCTGTGCCCAGTATGGTAATGACATTCCTCACGGCTGTGGCCTTGGTATTTGACACTGCCATGTGTAGTCCTAATCTATATTGGGGTCAGGATTAGACAGGCCTTGAGGGGACAGTAGTGGCAGAGGTTATCTGAAATAGCACATGATCCAAAAACTATATTTGAAATACATTAGGCTTATATTTAAGTATGACTTCCAGCTCTACCCAGACCAAGCCTGCTATCCACATTTGGTCATGAGAAATTTCACACTTTACCAAGTTCCTTAGCCCCTGTTTAGAAGCAGTTTTACCTTCATTTCAGTCAACTATGATTGAAATATTCAGCATAATCCTCAATTGCATATATATAGAGCATCACCTCCGCATAACACTGCACATCAGTTTATTTTCTGTCTTTTTTCTTCTCCAGTTTCTAGAGCAATGGTTTTCATATGGTAGTGCACAAGAACGGTGCACAAAAATTAAGAATAATTTCGAGATTTTGGGACCCATCATCAAAAATTCCGATTTCATAATTCTATGATAGGTCCAAGGAATCTGTATTTTTAACAGTATTACCCAGATGATTCTCATGTAGCGAGAGTCTATACAGTCTACAGTTTGAGAAACACTGGTCTGGAGGAAAAGATTTCCCCTTTAACGCCACCATGTAAATTGTGAAGCCCATTCCTCTATCTTTGAAACTCACTCTGGCACTCATCTTGCCATATCCATCCCTTTCATGTTCTCTCTCCAGAAACTTTTCATAAGATTGCTGTTTCTAATATTACAAGTAAAAGGAGAAAAGCCTCTGCTATCTCCTTCAAGGTACTGTGCAGTCTCCTTCTTTTTGCAGCCTGACTGCTGGAGAGTGTTTCCTCACTCTCCTTTACTATCCTAAATTTGAAATTTCTTGCTACTCATGTTGACCATTTTTGGTTCCCTTTTCTCCTTAATCTCTGCTGTATTTGGTTCTGTGGATCAGCCTCTGCCTTGAAATTCTCTCCCTTGACCAGTTAACACTGCTTTCTATTGGCTCTTTTCCTTCCAGTTACTCCCATCCCTGGCTTTTATTAAGATTAGCCATCAAGATGGTCTTTCTTCCCCGCTCTTGAATTCAGGAGACAGAAACAACGCCCGAGAATTTGAGATTTCAGTGGGCAGGGAGACTAGGACTTTTAAACTGCAGAAGATAATTTAGATGCATAGAAAGAGATAACGAAAGTACAACAGGTTTGTCTATGGTTCAAAAATGTTTTAAGACTTAGATTTTTAGTAATTTATTGTAAGACAAACTTTAGAAATTAATTTCTTCTTTACTGACCATTTTGTATACCCAAATGGGACATCAAGACACACCAACCCCCCAAATAATCTCCAAATTGGTATAGCAGTCATAGATACGAACATCTATCCTCTTCTGTTTTTCTTATCCCAAGGTGGCAGGGCAGAGGAAAGGACCAAATAATTATGGAGACCCCTCTGACATGAAACTTTTGTTTTCACAGTGACCAAAAAGATTGTTCCCTTCCAATTCTTCCTTCCTTGGAAATCCAAAATAAACTTGCTCTGACTGTAAGTCCAAAATATATGAGGAATTTGGCGTTGTTAACCTAGTATTAAGCATAGTCCTTCTCCTCTTTTCCCCAATTTAATGTTTAGTTTTGAAAGGGAGTAGCATGGAGATGGGGAACAAAAAATAGCATATAGGACTAAAGAAAACAATATAGTCTTAGAATATATGAATACTAAGTTGAGCTGCCTTTAAAGTTAAATTTTTTAAATGTTCTTTTATTAAACATGAGTATGAAAGATGGTTTGGTCATTTGAGAGCAGAAAACAAGTTTCCTGACATAGATATGAGGCCTCCATGAATTTCTACAGGCATTTTATTCTAGTCTATTTCCTTGGTGTCTTTTTTGAATAGTTAGATAACTGTATTCAAATCAGGGTAAAGTTTTTATGTTATTGAGGACTAGAGAAAGGAATAAAGAAATTTAAGACTGTGCTCAAAGATTCAAAAATACAGGTTGTACAGATGTTACAATAATTCTCTAATATACGTTATCTTTTCCAGCTAAAATGCAGCGTTAACTATAGCAAAGAATAGTTTACCAATAGGAATCAGGTAACATGTTTGATTATTTTGACAGATGGCCGAAGACTGTTTCTCCAGAATTAACAATGTCTAAAATAAATCCCTCAATGATATCCATCACATAAATATGCTACGGTGATAAAGTCTTCAAGTCAGTCCCTAGTAACTTTTTTGTTGGCTTTTCTCTTATAAATCTTTCAATGAGTTATAACAAAAGTGATACGCTTAATAATAAGGATAATATAATGATCTATTTTTACTTCTTAGATCCTAAAAATTGTCTTTTTAGATAAATTACATGTTTGTTGGGAGTATATTTCCTGAACTGTTTGTTTGAAATAACTGTGTATTGTGATCTTTGATGATCATTTTGAAAAACTAAGCTGCTAGGCTTCTGCTTTATCTAACAATGCTTTTATCAATTCAGTGGAAACATCTAGATTTTAGAATGATTGATAGGTTGTGATTTTCATCTGTAGAATTTTAGAGCTGGGAGATTACCTATCCCAATACTTTTATTTTATATATGTGAAAACTGAATCCCAGAGAGAATAAATAACTTACCCAGAGTCGTATGGTTAATTAATGGTAGAGCTGGGGCTAAAATTCAAGTCTTCTAACTCTCTGTCCAGTTGGATACTTATTGAATGATGTAATCCCAAAGCTGTGTCATTTTCCTATGAGAGTTTTGCTAGATTACACAAATATCATGGCAGTTTTAAGGAGTTTATAATTTCATTCATCTAAGTTGCATATGCTCAGTAGTTTTCCTGTTTAGCTTGTATTTATCACAGCAATCAAAATGTTTTCAAACAGGATTAAACAACGTTTGTGTATATAAAATAAACTTTCAATAAGGTATGTGAATTTCCAAGAATTTGCCAATGTTCTTACCATTTTGTGTATAAATTGGCATCTACTCATGCCTCATATAAGTTTTACTAAAATAGCAAAATAGGCTGCTAGACTAAAAGTTCAAACAGTGATAAAATTCAAGAAACCGTGTTTTGTGGTGAACAATCAAGGAGTACCCATATTTAAAGGTAAGAAAACAATACTTGAAGATAACTATGGAAGCCTCACAACTCTATCCCAAAACATGTTATGTTTTGTTTCCTATGATGCCACATTTAGGGTTAAGTCACAGAAAATGTCACTTTGTGCCATGAACAGATATTTAGCAGATGCAAAGTTCAACTTTTAAAAAATTGTCTAATTTTCTTAAAATGATGCTCTTTTAATATCATGATCTTGCTTTGTCATTCATATTTAGAGATGGTATTTCTTTCTTAAGAGCTGTTACAGGTTGGTGCAAAAGTAACTGCAGTTTTGCCATTATTCTAATGCCAAAACCACAATTACTTTTGCATCAACCTGTAATTCAAGTAAGTCATCTAAACTTTGTATCCAACATCTAGTCATTATTGTTGCATGTTAAATTTTCTGCTTGTCTAGTTATCACTCAAAAGAATAATATCGGCTGGGCGCGGTGGCTCACGCCTGTAATCCCAGCACTTTGGGAAGCTGAGGCAGGTGGATCACAAGGTCAGGAGTTTGAGACCAGCCTGGCCAACATGGAGAAACCCCGTCTCTACTGAAAATACAAAATAAGCTGGGTGTGGTGGCACACGCCAGTAATCCCAGCTACTCGGAAGGCTGAGGCAGGAGAATCACTGGAACCCAGGAGGCGGAGGTTGCAGTGAGCCAAGATCGCGCCATTGCACGCCAGTCTGGGCAACAAGAGTGAAACTCTGTCTCAAAAAAAAAAAAAAAAAAAAAAAAAGTAATATTAAAATAAAAGAGTACTTCCATTGCAAGTAAATGAACTTATTTCTATTTTATCTTTCTAATTACCTCATTGTTATGCCTCAGTCTTACATAATTGTGTGCATTTTACAGTTTTAAGATAAATAATTACATGACTACTTAATGTCCATACTGCTTATTCTTTTTAATAAATGAATATAGTCAGTTCAAGGAGATTGTGACATGTCTATTCTTTTGGTAAATGACATTTAGGTTCTTCCCATGTAAATTTAAACAGAACAAGGAAGATTGGAAATACTGCTTAAGATAGTTGAATGCTCGCCTAATTTCCTACAAAGATTGACAGTTTTTGTTTTACTTTTTTGCAGGATCCAACTGGAATATTCTCACTAGATAAAACCATTGGCCTTGGTACTTATGGCAGAATCTATTTGGTAAGCTGACTTACATTATTTATTCATTCTTCATTTTCTAATGACAACAAAGATTGTGAGTCAGACTTTCACAATGCGAATCACATAATGCCAAAATATGGCATTTCACTTTGAGAGATAAACCAACTTAGATAGCCCAGTGACACCTGTAAGAATTACTGTTTATTATCACAAAAGTAATGGATTGGCTAATCTGTAGTGAACCAACCAACCAAACATAACATCTAAAAATTAGCAGAAAATAAATAAAGTCACCAATGGAAAATGGAAGTAATTCAAATAAGATATACCCAATAAGATATCACTCGTATTATAGTATATATCCATACCATTCTAATTACTCACATTCAACTGAAAACTGAATATTATTAAAAGGAATGTTTCCATAACATTCTATATCATACTGTGTACTTGAGTGTGCACATGTGTGATAAAATTTGCTAAAGAATCTAACAAGAAAAAGTCTGAATTTATTTAGTGATTACTTATTAAACACTAAGTATGTGCAGATGCTGTGATAGTCTCTGGGAATAAAATGATGAACAAAGCAGATAAGGTCTCTGCTTTTTTGTGGCTTATGGTTGAGAAATGTGTTGATTAAGTTTGTATATGTTATATGTGTGGGGGTTGTTGGAGCCACGCATTACATAAGTAAGCACACAAATAACTGTATACTTCTGTATCTGTGGGTTCCACATCCATGGATTCAACCAATATTGGATCAAAAATTTAAAAAATGCATAATGTATAGACTTTTGTTCTTGTCATTATTTCCTAATCAATAAAGTGTAACAACTATTTACATAGCATTTACATTGAATTAAATGTTATAAGTAATCTAGTCTCACTTAAATTATACTGGAGTATATGCGTAGGTTATATGCAAAAAAAATTACTATGCCATTGTATATCAGGGACTTGAGCATCCCCTGATTTTGGTGTACACGGTAGGCCCTGAAACCAGTACCCCACAGATACTGAGGGATGACTGTAATTGCAACTGTGATATAAGATCTATAAGAAAATTCTTGGTGATATAAAAGCATAAAGCAAGGGGGTTTAATTTAGATTGAAAGGTCAGTGTTGATCTCCCACTCCCTGGAAAGGGAAAGTGACCATTAAACTGATATCAGGAGGATAAACGTGAGGTAACCAAAAAAAGGTGTGGTTGTGGAGGATGATGTTACTACATTCTAGGTGGAGGTATGGACAGTGTTAAGTGCTGGTTTGGGGCAGAGTGTTTTAGTAGCCATATCACACTGATCAGGTACCTTTCTACTCTCTAATAAGGGGAATTGACATTTTCTCAATCTTGTGTAATGTTCTATACAATTGCAGTGCTCTTTTTTCCCAGGCCTGTTGCTAAAAAAACGGATTACTGTCCTTAGGCTGATCCTTACAGCAGACTGATCACAGGTCCTCTACATATAGGTTGTGTAGAGGTGTCTTAATATAAGCCCAGAGGAAGGGGCTTCTTTCTTGTTCAGAAAAGGGTGCCTTTTTTCTTGCCAAGTCTTGCAACTTTGGGACTAATCTACACAGAGGGGCTTCTTTTCTTATTCATCTGCCCAAGTAGGAATGGAGGATGCTTTTTAAACTTTGCACAAAGCTCCTATAGGGCCTGCTGCTGTGGCTCACTCCTGTAATCCCAATACTTTGAGAGATGAAGGCAGGAGGATTGCTTGAAGCCAGAGCTTTGAGATGATCCTGGGCAACAAAACAAGACACCATTTCTACAAAAAATTAAAAAGAAAAAATTATCCCGGTGCCGTGGGTGTGCACCTGTAGTCTTAGCTACTCAGGAGTCTAAGGCAGAAGGATCACTTGAACCCAGGTGCTTGAGACTGCAGTGGATTATGTTTACACCACTGCCCTCCAGTCTGGGTGACAGAGCAAGATCTTATCTCTTAAAAAATAAAAATAATAAAATAATAAATTAAATAAAGCACCCATAGCATAGAAACTGAGTAGTAGAAATAGCATGTGGACAGGTCTTAAAAACAGAAAGAACCTTGGTGAATATAGGGAACAGAGGGAATGTTAGTATTCATGACCAAATCTTTTCAAACCATTTTGATCATATCTATTAACAGATCCAATAAGCTGTAGACGGTGATATGATATAGACTGAAATATATTGTTTATGCTACCTCAATTGCATCCTGTGCTGAACGATTATTTAACATTTATGTGATCTAGGTCAGTTTTGCCACCTTATACATAGATACCTACATCTCATACATAGAATATTTATGGTACATTTACAGTCTCCATGGCTCTATGCACATTTTAGTTCCTTAGGGTGTGTGTGTAAGTGTGTGTGTGTATACTTGTTCTGATTCAAATGTACAGAGTCACCAGGTGTGAGAAATAAAAAACAGAGTCATATAAGGTAAGAAGCAAGGTTAAAATTAGGCAACACAGAAAGATGGCTGCTCATTATCATTCATGTGATAACGAACTGTGATGGCACCAAAAGAAGAAAAGTAAGAGGGTAAAAAGGTAAGTTATGCATGTGAATATCCTTTTTTAAAACTCAGAGTTTATTGGGGTATAATATATATTTGGTAAGATTAACTCTTTTAAGTGTATAACTTTATGAGTTTGGACAAATGCATACAGTCATATAACTGCCACCACAATCGAGATTTTCAATGTACATCTTAAACTAATCACAGTCTAGATTCAAGGAGTATTCTACCTCTTCACTGTGTGGTGTCCCAACTGGTGTACTAGGGTTATGGCTGTCATCTATTTTGCTTTTACATTTGCTACAAACCCACAAAACTACTGTACTTTCCCTATACTCATTCTTTTCCTTGTTTTCACTACTACTATTTTTTAAATTTAGCCAATCAATTATCTTTTACAGCAATTAAAAGTCAGAAAAAGTCTTTTGCATTTATCTTCATTTTAACCATTTCTGGAATCTTCATTTCTTTGTGTGGATCCAACTTTCTCTCTGGTATATAGAACTTAAGCCTGAAAAACTTCCTCAATATTTCTTATAGTCCAAGGCTGCTGGGTAATGAATTCTCTGCTTTTGTATGAAAAGTCTTAATTTCTCCTTCAGTTCTGAAAGATATTCACACTGTGTATAGATTTGTGGATTGAGAGTTATTATTTTTTCTTTCTCTCAGCAGTTTAAACATGCCAATTTGTCTTCAGACTTGCATAGTTTCTGAAGTCTGCTGTAATTCTTACCTTTGCTCCTTTGTATTTTGTCTCTGGCTTCCTTTAAGATTTTTCTCTTTGTCTTTGTTTTACAGCAGTTTAAATATGAAATGTCTGGAGGGGTGTGTGTGTGTGTGTTGAAAGGATATTTATCTGAGATAATGTTTAGAGATCTTTGGGGTTCTCTGAGCTTCCTGGACATGTGGTTTGACATATTTCATTATTTGGGAGAAATTTTTGGCCTTTATCTTTTCAAATATTTTTTTTCTACTCTATTTGCTTTCTTCTTCTTTTGGAAATCCAATTTCATATGTGTTAGGCCTTTTGATATTATCCCTCAGTTCTTAAATGCTCTGTTTTGGAGTGTGTTTGTGTGTGTTTCATCCTTTTTTTCTCTTTGTGTTTCAATTTTGATCAATTCTTTTTCTATCTTCACTTTCACTTATTCCTTTCTCAGCTGTTTCAAGTGTGCTTATGAGACTGTCAAGGACATTCTTCAACAATACTACTGTTTTTCATTTCTAGCATTTCTACCTGACTGTTTAATAGTTAACATGTGTACTTAAATCCCCTATTTGTCTATTCATATTTTTCATATTTTTCATTAAAACATTTCATGCATTAATCATAGTTATGTTAAATTCTCTGATGGATTCAATATCTAAGTCATCTCTGAGGCTGGTTATGTTGATTGCTTTGTCTCTTGAGAATGTTTTTTATTTTGCTTTATTTCATAATTTTTATTTAAATGACATAGTCTGTAGAACAGTAGAGATTAAAGTAAATAGTACTTATTTCTTGAAATGGGCACCCTTTTTCAGCTAGGTTGTTTATATGAGAATTCACTCAATGTAATAAAAAGATAAACTACATTTGAGTTATGTTTTTGATATGGTTACTCTCAGTTCACTACCATCTTCAGATTCCTCTAATACCTTGTGCATATGTGGGGGTTGGTCTTCTGGAGAGTTTTTCTGGATATCCCTGTTCTTTTCTCAACTTTCCATCTTCCCTGTCTATCTGTGCCTCAGACAGGTTCTCTCTCCATGTTGTTGCCCTCCCCTGATGGTATACTGCTATTGCTTCTTATTAAGTGCTCATTGGCCTGGTGGTGTGGGCAGGGAGAAATGCTCTGTTTTTATGCTTCAACCTCAGTCTTGTAAGATCCTGGGCCTCTGTGTCACAGGAGTGGGACTTTCTTAGTTATCCTTTCCCTCTTCTAGTGGTAGGATACTTCTAATTGTTTGGGCCCACAACTAATTCTTGTCCTTCCCCCAGAATTGGAGGACTTTTTTCTTTTTTTACCTTTCCCCAGCTGCAGTAGGTCTTCATCTTTATTCTGGGGAGAATACACTTTGCTGCCTTTCCCCTAGGGCTTAAGACTTTTATTCATGAAAGGGAAAGGAAGTGGATCTGGTTTCCTACCTTTTCCACTGCAGTGGCTACTCATCTCCAACAGATCTGTGCCATAAATCTGCGTGTTTGTATAAATTTGTCCTGTGTCTAAGGCTTCCCAGGGTTCTATACTCTCATGCTAACCCACGTTTGCTCTTTAGCCATTCACTAAAAAATTTGCATGCTTTTAACCAAAATATCTCATGCATCCCATAAATATGTACACCTATTATGTGCCCACGAAAATTAAAAAAAAAAAAACAAAGAAAAATTTAGTTGAATTCTTTATACCTGCTTCTGTTGTGACCTTGTGTTCCCTCTACAGCCTATAGCCACAGGTGAGCTAGTGCTTATGTCCCATCTCTTTTTGCAGGTGCTTGTCTTTCTTCAGACCTCAATCTAGTTGGTTGCCTTGAGACTTCTCTCTAGATTGAAGAAAAGTTATGACTACATAGATTATTCAGCTTATTCTTGTTGTGAGGTTGGATGTGGCACTCTTTCCAACTTTCACATCCTCATCAAAAGCAAAAAGTCCACGTTAATTCCTTTTAATTGAATGTTCTTGAAGAATCTACCATATGCTAGATCCTCCTGTACACATTTATAAATCCTAAGAATTTTCTGTGTACCTACTCAGATCCAGAGATAGACAATAATTTCTAACATCAGATCTTCAAAGTACAAACTTCTGTGTTATAGAAGCTAGATGCTTACAGAAACTTTATTTACATCAGAATGATTTTCCTCTGTCACTCATTGACTTTACCTCTTTTTTTCTACCTCTAATTACAATAAAAATGTTTGGGATGGTGGTGCTATACACTGATAACACCTTCATGGAAAACAATCTGGAGTATGTAAATAAACACTTTAAAAATATTCTCTTTACACCAATAATTCAACTTTTGGAAATATATGATAAACATCCCAGACATAGAAAAACATGTAGATATACATTGCAGAAGAAACGTAGCATATTCTGGTAAAAAAAAAAAAAAAAAAAAAAAAAAAAAGGGCGTGCTTTGAACCAGGCAGACCTGATTCAGTGCTTACTTAGCCATTAACTAGCTATAACCTTGAGCAAGTCACTTAACCTAAGTTTAAGTTTCCTTATTTATAAAATGGGACTAATAATACCTACCTTGGGAGTTGCTATAAAATATCAAAACAATATACATATATATACACACTTATATTTGGAATATGGTAAATATCTGCTAAATGGCAGTTATTGTCATCATTATTGTTTCTATTATTTTTAAAAAGTTCAATGACAATAGTTTAAAAAGATGGAAGTAAACTACTTTTTAAAAAGTTAATATATCATTGTCCTATAAAGCAATATTTATGAAGTTATCTAACAGCATAGAACCATGCTTAAGGTCTTAAGTAAAGTATTCCGTATTATATGTGTGCCCCAATTACAGCTATGTTAAAACACGCAGATTAAAAAATGGTGAATTAATGATTAGAATAGTGAGATATTGGATTTTTTCTTTTCTAATGTCTGTAATATAATATATAAGTACAGAACATCTATATCTGTATGTATATTTTACATATCATATATATATGTGTGTGTTAGACAGTACCAAATGTTGTATAAATAACCTGTACTGCAAAATAGAAGCATGATACCATTCAAAATTAATGTCAGAGTGACTCATAGAGTCCTTTGCTTTTTCAGTGCTGCCAACCACATCCCCTGCTGGAGTTTGTTTTGGTTAAAGTCTCTCCAATGTCTTCCAGCTTGTTTCCAAGACCTCGTTCCCTGGCAGGTTTCCAGCTGTCTGCTGAGGTCTGTGCACGTTGAAATGAAGGCTGAGTCTCACACTACTATTGTAATCCTTTTCCTTTCCTTCTTTTTCCTCTAATTAGATGCCTATCCTCTCACCCTCTCCCACCTCCTGCCAGTTCAAACCTCACTTGAAATTGTGGGTTCTATTTTTCTCTCTTTTTAGGAGAGAAGGTACTGTTTTTCTTTCTTTCTTTTTTCTTTTTTTTTTTTTTTTTGCCCCAGTAGGGTTAAAGAACATAGTTTTCTCCTCACCTTTAACTGCTAGTCTCATAGTTTATGGGTCGTCACTTTAATTGGAGGAATGTTTAATATTTGACCATGTGAAGCCATATTAGAAAAAAGAAAATAGGTTGGAACTCATTTTTAATGGTACTATTAAAAACAAATAATTTCCCCAAGAGCAATAGACACAGAAAGACCACAGTATTAAGAAATAGACCAAGACCTTTAGGGTGGCAAAGTTGGAGGTGGCAACCTGACTCTCCCAGTAACTGACAGTAAACGTGCTCTTGACTTTCTGGGCCCATTCCTTCAACAATAAAACATAAAATAAAAAGATTATTGAGTATTAGACTCAATAATCTCCAGGCTTTCTTCTGGCTCTGAGATATTGCACCTAGTACAGTGCCTGGCACTCAGTAAAATGTAACCTTACTGTCGTCAGCATAATTATAGTAATCCTATCATCGCTTCTCTACCTTACACAGTAGAAGATGATTATTGGCTATTAGCTGGAGTAGTTCCACTTTTTACCAAATAAAATTATTTTTAACATGTTTTTCTATTCTTTCTTCTATTTCACCACCTGACAGTGAGACCTGATTTTTAGCTCAGTAACTAATAAGACACTCAATGTGAAGGTAAAACTGGGTAGCAGGTTTATTGGGATGGTAGGAATGCTACATTGTATGTTATATGTTATCTAACACCATTTTGTTAAGCATAATACTAGTGAGGTGAGACAATGAATTGGATATCCAGAATGAACGAGTTTGCCTTGGCCCTTCGTGAGGTCTTGACTGCACCCCTAATATCAATCTCCTACTCTTACGTTACCATTTTCAGGTGGTGAGGACAGAAAAAGGAATGGGAAAGGATTCAAGGCAACCATTTCAAGCAAAGGAAAAATTCACCTGAAATAGAGTAAACTTCTACAGTTGGGCATAGAGCCTAATTACCATGTATGCTAATGCCTAGTTGAAATTCAGTTAAATACTGGTGGAAGAAAGGGACCACCCCAAGTTTCTTATTGTTCTAACACCTAAAAACACACCATGGCCATAAGTAAGCATCCATCCTTGAAAGAAATCACAGGAGTCATCTGTCTCTTGGTGGTGAGTAGATTAAGTGAGATATATGAAGGTCACAGTCAGGTGCAAATTCCTGAATTGTTTGTACTCTGAAAGTATTAACATTAAATATGGAAATTTCTTTTCAAAACAATGCATCACCCTTAAATTTGGTGTTATAAATCAACGCCTGACACATCACTTTTACTTGCAAACTTCACCAGACAGGTGAGATTTAGGTTTATTAGTTATATTTTCTGGATTTGAAGTTGGTGCAGGGAATGGGAATGGAAAGGAAGGAAAGGAATGTTGTCCTCAAAGTTGATGACGTACAATTTATGATGTTTTAAATTACGTTTCAGAAACACAGTGCTGACATTTGGGTTGCCTACCCACTGGGCCTATTGGATGGGGATTTGAGTATTTTTCCTTTAAGGCTGAAATTATACTGTTTATTTGCCTACCAAATGTCTAGCACTGTGAATGCTTTTTTTTTAGGTAGGAAAGTTTCTTCACATCCTTGCCATTTTGCAAATATAGCTTAATTAAGTCAGCCAACAAATAATGCTTGAGCACCCATAAAGCACATAGCACTATGCATTATACATTGCAAGTTTCTGAAGCAGGAGCTGAAGCTGAATTGAGGCCACAGGCATACTAGGCTATTGTGCCTTCATAGTACAGTGCTACAAGTCCAGAGTTATGTCTTGGTTCCACCTTCATCCTGTGACATTGTGATAATGTGCCTCAAGAGTAGGGATTAGTCTTTCTTAAGGAACCCTCAGGCTACTCTAGCATAGGAAATGTTAAATTTACCTATTAAATAACATTGCTTTGAATGTGTAAACCATTCTGTAATAAAAATTCAAAAAATACATTTATTGAATGCACACTATATCCCAAGTACCATGTTACATACTAGGTGCTAGTTAGAATGATCAGACTACATTTTTTAGGAGTGGTCATTTTTATTAAGTTAGTTTTAGTAGAGATAAGGAAGGAAGTATTTTCTGTATGACCGTGACTGCTTTATTTGAAGAGGGAGTGATGGGTAATGGAAAGGAATCAGAGAGGTTGGAAAAAATGAAAAGAGGAAATTGGGACATAGTTTTTTTGTTTTTGTTCCTGGATGTAGAAAGTCTAACGAAGCTTCTAAAGAATAAGACTCCAAGAACAAGCTTTTCCTCAATAAGAGAACAGGTTGAATATTTGCAATGGGGGTGAAAAAAACAGCATAGGCTAAATAAATTGAGACTCAGGGGGCCAAATTAGTGGAAATTGCTGAGGCTTACAGGCCTTGGAGAAAAATGGAATTTTTCTATCTTGGCCGTGACAACTCTCCAACTGTGGAATAAAATCCAGGCCTCTGAGTTGCAGGCTTGACTTTTTCTTAATATGTTATACCAAAATTTTCTTTTGCTTCCCAATAAATCTTGAGGGAGGATGAAGCAGTTAGTAGCTGACAGGTATGAAAGGGGAAAGTAAATGTCATGGGATTTCTGCTCCCAAGAGGTCATAATTATTTTTCACAACTACTTTAATCTGTTTAATATGTTCACAGATATATATTGAGAAGGAATTCAAATTATGTGTTTGGTGTATTGGGGTAACACAAAATATATTATGTCATTTCTGCAGATGCTTAATCCAGTTGATTGTTATAAAGTTCTTCCAGGAGCAGGAAAAAATAAATTTAAATATTTGGAGACAAATACACATTTCTAAACAAAAGCCAAAACTAATAA
The DNA here is from genome assembly GCF_043159975.1 of Macaca nemestrina. Taxonomy (NCBI): domain Eukaryota; kingdom Metazoa; phylum Chordata; class Mammalia; order Primates; family Cercopithecidae; genus Macaca; species Macaca nemestrina. The sequence continues at coordinate 49,554,008 of NC_092145.1, read as the reverse complement.
ATTCTTTATAGCATGGTGGCTTTGGTCAACCAGATAAAAACATCCCAATTATGAAAATCCTTATGAAACATAAGTATAAATCTCTGTGGGGAAATAATGCAGTTACCTAAAAATAGGCATACAAAATTGCCTAATTGCTGCTAAACTTATATATTTAATGCTATTTTTAATGTATCAGTCTTAGGAAAATTTATCTGTATATTATTTTATAAACCACTTTAAAGAGTGGTGAGGGTGGGTTGGGCAGTGTTAGAAGTAATAATGTAATCCTTAGTGTATCAAAAAGCAAATTTTGTTTTATTTTGCTTTTGCATATATATGTATGTGTATATATATATAATTATGGTCAGATTTTCAGAGTAAATTCTGTTAAGGTGGTTAAAGTATCAAGAGTTCTTCCTTTAGTTTATCCTCTAGTAGTTGACTACTAAAAACTAGTTAACTAGGTCCTCATCACATTTCATAAAACACTCTTTGGAAAATAGCACTTCAGCAGTTGTTACTCTTGAAATAAGAATAGTCCTAACCTGATTTTAGGACTTCCAGCAATGTACCATACTTGTGCATCTGTGTCTAAGGTAGTTGTGTGGGTGGTGCCAAAATTGCCCGTGGAGATTAATGTGCTGCTGTAGCTCTCTGAGGGTGTCCTCTTATAATTTTATGATGCTGAGGCTACTCTGAAGGCAGGCTTCTAAAAAGAAGCTTATCAGTAAGACTAAATTAAAATATCAAAGAATATAAAAAGACATAAACAGATCTTTATCCTGCAGTTTTATTTTTTCCTGCTTACCTACACCCAGGTTGTAATAAGTTCCTCCTCTACCAGAGGATAAAGAGAGGGAAAATGAAGTGTGAATTGTGTATTATTTCAATTGGAGAAATTATGATATGGTGGTAGTTTATGTGTAATTGTGTTAGAAAACTAAGAAAGCTCCTTTTGGGTTTGTACTTCTTAGGCAGAGTCCCTTTATGACTAGGAAAAGAAGGTTAGATTGTTCAGGGTCCCCTGAGGGAAAGAAGATTGATTATATTCTAAGCACTGCCAGTAACATTTTGTATAAATCATTAACTCTGAAAACAAAACAAAACAAAACAAAAATACTACCATGATTTAAAAGGAGAAGTCCAAGAATCCTCAGAGAAAGACAGCTTTTCTTGACTCTGAGAAAAGTAAAATAAAATAAATTAAATTATTGAATGTTTGAATTGGGTGAAAAAAAGATGGAGATTTAAATATTAGTCACTTTAGAGATAGTGACCTCAATGTTCTAAAAACGGATAACATTTACTGAGTGCTTACAGCTCATAAGAGCATTACGAGGTGACTGCCACTGTTTTCATCATCCTACCATCTCACAAATGAGGAAATAGGATTCAAGAACTTGAGTTACTGAACAGGTTCACAAAGCTAGGATATTGCCTTGCAAAGTCAGGATTTAAACCAAAATTTGCTTGACCCCAGGTCTGTATCTTAACCATAATATAGTATATTGAGCTCAACAGATACAAGCCAAAGTCAAAAAGCATTCAATTAGATTAGCCAGTTGAAAAAACAATCTGCCCAAGTGCAAAAATTTATAAGAAACTGCTGAGCTGAGGTCGGTAATGAAGATCATTAATGATGTGTCCCTCCAACATATTTGTTTCCTTCCTGATGGGCACTAAGACAGTCTAGTCTTAGGGTCTTTTTCTGGAATTTAATAGATTTCAGAAATGGGTGTGGACAAGCAGATAGTCTTTACAGGATACTCAAAGCTCATGACTAAATTTCTACTCAGACTCCTGGAAGCCATGAGAAGGTAGAGAAGTACTTACTGTCAACCTCTTCACTCTCTTCTTGTGGGCAGAGGCCCATCTCTGAGGCAAGGGTGTTTTTCCTGTTTTATTGCTTCTACTGGGATCCCTGGAAAAGAGGGAAACAACAAAGGTTCATTGAAAGTTAGTGCTTCCCTTGTAGATGATTGGTTTCAGACTGGTAGGAATTTTAAAAATCAACACATTAAAAAACAGTTTGTGTATTTTCTAATGAATGCATTTCTGAAAACGAGTGAAGATTAAAATATGTAAAACTTAGGGGACCCTCATTTGTTCCCTGCCTGAGAACAGAGATGCCAGAGTCTGGGCTGAATAAATTACATGTAGGTCTAAGTGGCTATAGCTTAGAAGGTTAGAGGGTGGCAGAGGCAGAGAGTTAAGCAGGTGGATGGAAACAGTAGGGGTTTGCAGGTGAGGAGGTAAATACAAGGTGTGCTATTTAAGTAAAATTGTTCTTATATTGTTCTCATCAGATGAGCATGCAGGTTTGAACAGAAATTACAGCTTTAAGACTTTCCTCATGGTTAACCTCTACAAGAATTTTGCAAGCAGCTGAATTCCTCCCACCTTTCCACAAAATGAAGTGTTGCAATGACAGTAGAAAACCAGTTACAAAGCTTGGGGTGGATGCCTAAGAATTCATTAGTCTATAGTTCATGAATTTATTTAAGGGCAGGAACCTGGAATGTTTAATTTCAAATCTATTCTTAGAATACCTAGTAAAATGCATTGTACATATTAGGCAGCAGGGCATAAGGGATAAATTGCAAGCAGAAATTTCAATGCAGACTGTTTTGTATATTTTCTGTTACCCACACTCATATGCTCCTTTTATTAGTAGTATTATCATTCCACAAGCAGATGTTATGAGAAACATTGGCTATGTTCAAAAAATCTATCTTAATCACCTTTGTGATCTCTTTGGGACTAGCACAATACCGTATACATATGGGTGCTTGATACAATTTCTTCTGGAACTAAAACGATATGTGCAAAAGTGACCCCCCTCCCGTATGACTATTTTTACAGGGGCTCTCTGCAGATGTGCCTTGATGGAAAGGACTGAGCAATGACACCCTGTTAAGCCAATGCTGGAGACAGGTTGGCCTTTCAAAATTATACCACCTAAGTAACTTTCTATTCTGACTATAAAAAGGTGGCACTGTGTAGAGATAAATATTTCCAAAGGATGGAAATATTAGCCTTACTTTTTTATTACTTTCTGCTGAATGAGTCATTTAGGAAGCTTGAAAGAGTATATTTTTTCTCTGGGTACTGTAGTTTGCTGTAGTGTTATTGGCATGACCAAGTATAAGGATGGCTTCAAGAGAGTCTCATACCTTCAGGAAGATGTCTAGAATATGTGTAAATATTTCCTGACTTGGAGGATTGGCAGCTGTTAGAAAGAAAAACACATATAAATAAGAGCCTACAAATGCCCTTGCTTCTTGTGGCCTTCTACCTACGATTGGCAGTTGCTGTAATGGTTTTTTAAAATTATCTTACATTTTAGTAAATTTCAAAAAAAGAAAATTAAATGGCTTGAAATGTTAAACTCTAAAAGCTTCAGTAATGTTTATTTTGCAGGTCCTGCACTGTGTGTGTGTATATGTGTGTGTGGTGGGGGGGGGGTGCTTTTTCCGTCCCATGTCCTAGGAAAACCCTGTCAGTCTGAACAGTTGCTCACCATATGTATATGCTTGATTTATGCCTTTTCATACTTTAACAACATATTTTACTCTATAAGAGGTAGTGGTATCTTCCCCTCTACTGCACTAAGAGCAAGGAGGAACATACGTGAGTAGAAAGGTGCCTACTAGTTTAAAAGAAGTGTGAAATCGAGAGGTGATACTGGTAGGGAGCAGAGTCTGTGTATATTCCAGCCAGTGCAATGTGAAAATTGGTTTGACTGATTTCTTCACCACCACCACTACTGCCCCCACCCCAAAATATACAGACATAATTAGTTGGTTATTTGATGGAAATTACCAAAATGTTTGTTGGAATCTGGGACACATAGCCTTACTAAAATGGAAAATGATTCTTTTACATTGCATCCAAATGCTTTTCAGGACTTCTCAGGCAGATCTGAATGTCTGGATTCAAGGGAAGGAGATTAGTGAAGTATAACTCACTGTCAACCTACCTTTCTGAGGCCCTTCGATGGGATACCCGGGAATGAGGCCAGTACGTTCCAGATAAACCTCCCCCCATTTCCTCTACTTTTATGAATCTGGCAGTGGTATGAGTGATAGGTGAGTTGCATCAGGAGAGACTTTACAGAAATCCATATGGCTGGCTAATGTATACAAGATAATTTGTTTAAAAAAATAAATAGCAAAGTAGCTATTTTCATTATTCCATGGAGGTTGACCTGTAAAGCCTTCCTCACTCCACAAAACAGGAGAATTTGTAATTTTTAAATAGGCAAAGCTTCTGCCTCTCAGCAGCTGGTGTATATAGTAATGTGCTCCCATCTCCATTGTAAGTGCTCATATCTTTTGAGTTCTGTTGGTGTTGTGAATCGCCTTGCCATTGACTTGTGTTTTATATATCATTATGCACTTGGTAGAAAACTACAATTCAGTTTGAATGAATTACAGTAACAGAGATTTAGTGCCTGAGGATGTGTCTGTAGGTTTATATGGAAGCAAAAGCCATTTGAGTTTCTTTTATTATTATTATTATTATTGTTATTATACTTTAAGTTCTAGGGTACATGTGCATAACGTGCAGGTTTGTTACATATGTATACTTGTGCCATGTTGCTGTGCTGCACCCATCAACTCGTCAGCACCCATCAACTCGTCATTTACATCAGGTATAACTCCCAATTCAATCCTTCCCCTCTCACCCCTCCCCATGATAGGCCCCAGTGTGTGATGTCCCCCTTCCCGAGTCCAAGTGATCTCATTGTTCAGTTCCCACCTATGAGTGAGAACATGCGGTGTTTGGTTTTGTGTTCTTGTGATAGTTTGCTAAGAATGATGGTTTCCAGCTGGATCTATGTCCCTACAAAGGACACAAACTCATCCTTTTTTATGGCTGCATAGTATTCCATGGTGTATATGTGCCACATTTTCTTAATCCAGTCTGTCACTGATGGACATTTGGGTTGATTCCAAGTCTTTGCTATTGTGAATAGTGCCGCAATAAACATACATGTGCATGTGTCTTTATAGCAGCATGATTTATAATCCTTTGGGTATATACCCAGTAATGGGATGGCTGGGTCATATGGTACATCTAGTTCTAGATCCTTGAGGAATCGCCATACTGTTTTCCATAATGGTTGAACTACTTTACAATCCCACCAACAGTGTAAAAGTGTTCCTATTTCTCCACATCCTCTCCAGCACCTGTTGTTTCCTGACTTTTCAATGATCACCATACTAAGTGGTGTGAGATGGTATCTCATTGTGGATTTGATTTGCATTTCTCTGATGGCCAGTGATGATGAGCATTTTTTCATGTGTCTGTTGGCTGTATGAATGTCTTCTTTTGAGAAATGTCTGTTCATATCCTTTGCCCACTTTTTGATGGGGTTGTTTGTTTTTTTCTTGTAAATTTGTTTGAGTTCTTTGTAGGTTCTGGATATTAGCCCTTTGTCAGATGAGTAGATTGCAAAAATGTTCTCCCATTCTGTAGGTTGCCTGTTCACTCTGATGGTAGTTTCTTTTGCTGTGCAGAAGCTCTTTAGTTTAATGAGATCCCATTTGTCAATTTTGGCTTTTGCTGCCATTGCTTTTGGTGTTTTAGACATGAAGTCTTTGCCCATGCCTATGTCCTGAATGGTACTACCTAGGTTTTCCTCTAGGATTTTTATGGTATTAGGTCTAACATTTAAGTCTCTAATCCATCTTGAATTAATTTTTGTATAAGGAGTAAGGAAAGGATCCAGTTTCAGCTTTCTACTTATGGCTAGCCAATTTTCCCAGCACCATTTATTAAATAGGGAATCCTTTCCCCATTTCTTGTTTCTCTCAGATTTGTCAAAGATCAGATGGCTGTAGATGCGTGGTATTATTTCTGAGGACTCTGTTCTGTTCCATTGGTCTATATCTCTGTTTTGGTACCAGTACCATGCTGTTTTGGTTACTGTAGCCTTGTAGTATAGTTTGAAGTCAGGTAGCGTGATGCCTCCAGCTTTGTTCTTTTGACTTAGGATTGTCTTGGAGATGCGGGCTCTTTTTGGGTTCCATATGAACTTTAAAGCAGTTTTTTCCAATTCTGTGAAGAAACTCATTGGTAGCTTGATGGGGATGGCATTGAATCTATAAATAACCTTGGGCAGTATGGCCATTTTCACAATATTGATTCTTCCTATCCATGAGCATGGTATATTCTTCCATTTGTTTGTGTCCTCTTTTATTTCACTGAGCAGTGGTTTGTAGTTCTCCTTGAAGAGGTCCTTTACATCCCTTGTAACTGGATTCCTAGGTATTTTATTCTCTTTGAAGCAATTGTGAATGGAAGTTCATTCATGATTTGGCTCTCTGTTTGTCTGTTACTGGTGTATAAGAATGCTTGTGATTTTTGCACATTAATTTTGTATCCTGAGACTTTGCTGAAGTTGCTTATCAGCTTAAGGAGATTTTGGGCTGAGTTGATGGGGTTTTCTTTTTTTTTTTTTTTTTAATTTATTTATTATTATTGTACTTTAAGTTGTAGGGTATATGTGCATAACGTGCAGGTTTGTTACATATGTATACTTGTGCCATGTTGCTGTGCTGCACCCATCAACTCATCATTTACATCAGGTATAACTCCCAATGCAATCCCTGCCCCCTCCCCCCTCCCCATGATAGGCCCCTGTGTGTGATGTTCCCCTTCCTGAGTCCAAGTGATCTCATTATTCAGTTCCCACATATGAGTGAGAACATGCGGTGTTTGGTTTTCTGTTCTTGTGATAGTTTGCTAAGAATGATGGTTTCCAGCTGCATCCATGTCCCTGCAAACAGGGACAATTTGACTTCTTCTTTTCCTAACTGAATACCCTTGATTTCTTTCTCTTGCCTGATTGCCCTAGCCAGAACTTCCAACACTATGTTGAATAGGAGTGGTGAGAGAGGGCATCCCTGTCTTGTGCCAGTTTTCAAAGGGAATTTTTCCAGTTTTTGCCCATTCAGTATGATATTGGCTGTGGGTTTGTCATAAATAGCTCTGATGATTTTGAGGTACGTTCCATCAATACCGAATTTATTGAGTGTTTTTAGCATGAAGGGCTGTTGAATTTTGTCAAAAGCCTTTTCTGCATCTATTGAGATAATCATGTGGTTCTTGTCTTTGGTTCTGTTGATATGCTGGATTATGTTCATTGATTTGCGAATGTTGAACCAGCCTTGCATCCCAGGGATGAAGCCCACTTGATCATAGTGGCTAAGCGTTTTGATGTGTTGCTGAATCCGGTTTGCCAGTATTTTATTGAGGATTTTTGCATCGATGTTCATCAGGGATATTGGTCTAAAATTCTCTTTTTTAGTTGTGTCTCTGCCAGGCTTTGGTATCAGGATGATGTTGGCCTCATAAAATGAGTTAGGGAGGATTCCCTCTTTTTCTATTGATTGGAATAGTTTCAGAAGGAATGGTACCAGCTCCTCCTTGTACCTCTGGTAGAATTCAGCTGTGAATCCATCTGGTCCTGGACTTTTCTTGGTTGGTAGGCTATTAATTATTGCCTCAATTTCAGAGCCTGCTATTGGTCTATTCGGGGATTCATCTTCTTCCTGGTTTAGTCTTGGAAGAGTGTAAGTGTCCAGGAAATTATCTATTTCTTCTAGATTTTCCAGTTTATTTGCATAGAGGTGTTTATAGTATTCTCTGATGGTAGTTTGTATTTCTGTGTGGTCGGTGGTGATATCCCCTTTATCATTTTTTATTGCATCTATTTGATTCTTCTCTCTTTTCTTCGTTATTAGTCTTGCTAGCGGTCTGTCAATTTTGTTGATCTTTTCAAAAATCCAACTCCTGGATGCATTGATTTTTTGGAGGGTTTTTTGTGTCTCTATCTCCTTCAGTTCTGCTCTGATCTTAGTTATTTCTTGCCTTCTGCTAGCTTTCGAATGTGTTTGCTCTTGCTTCTCTAGGTCTTTTAATTGCGATGTTAGAGTGTCAATTTTAGATCTTTCCTGCTTTCTCTTGTGGGCATTTAGTGCTATAAATTTCCCTCTACACACTGCTTTAAATGTGTCCCAGAGATTCTGGTATGTTGTATCTTTGTTCTCATTGGTTTCAAAGAACATCTTTATTTCTGCCTTCATTTCGTTATGTACCCAGTAGTCATTCAGGAGAGGTTGTTCAGTTTCCATGTAGTTGAGCGGTTTGGATTGAGTTTCTTAGTCCTGAGTTCTAGTTTGATTGCACTGTGGTCTGAGAGACAGTTTGTTATAATTTCTGTTCTTGTACATTTGCTGATGAGTGCTTTACTTCCAATTATGTGGTCAATTTTGGAGTAAGTACGATGTGGTGCTGAGAAGAATGTATATTCTGTTGATTTGGGGTGGAGAGTTCTATAGATGTCTATGAGGTCTGCTTGCTGCAGAGATGAGTTCAATTCCTGGATATCCTTGTTAACTTTCTGTCTCGTTGATCTGTCTAATGTTGACAGTGGAGTGTTGAAGTCTCCCATTATTATTGTATGGGAGTCTAAGTCTCTTTGTAAGTCTCTAAGGACTTGCTTTCTGAATCTGGGTGCTCCTGTATTGGGTGCATATATATTTAGGATAGTTAGCTCTTCCTGTTGAATTGATCCCTTTACCATTATGTAATGGCCTTCTTTGTCTCTTTTGATCTTTGATGGTTTAAAGTCTATTTTATCAGAGACTAGTATTGCAACCCCTGCTTTTTTTTTTCTCCATTTGCTTGGTAAATCTTCCTCCACCCCTTTATTTTGAGCCTGTGTATGTCTCTGCATGTGAGATGGGTCTCCTGAATACAGCAGACTGATGGGTCTTGACTCTTTATCCAGTTTGCCAGTCTGTGTCTTTTAATTGGAGCATTTCGTCCATTTACATTTAAGGTTAATATTGTTATGTGTGAACTTGATCCTGCCATTATGATATTAACAGGTTATTTTGCTTGTTAGTTGATGCAGTTTCTTACTAGCTTTGATGGTCTTTACATTTTGGCACGTTTTTGCAACGGCTGGTACTGGTTGTTCCTTTCCATGTTTAGTGCTTCCTTCAGGGTCTCTTGTAAGGCAGGCCTAGTGGTGACAAAATCTCTAAGCATTTGCTTATCTGTAAAGGATTTTATTTCTTTATTCCTTCACTTATGAAACTTAGTTTGGCTGGATATGAAATTCTGGGTTCAAAATTCTTTTCTTTAAGAATGTTGAATATTGGCCCCCACTCTCTTCTGGCTTGTAGAGTTTCTGCCGAGAGATCTATTGTTAGTCTGATGGGCTTCCCTTTGTGGGTAACCCGACATTTCTCTCTGGCTGCCCTTAAGATTTTTTCCTTCATTTCAACTTTGGTGAATCTGTCAATTATGTGTCTTGGAGTTGCTCTTCTCGAGGAGTATCTTTGTGGCGTTCCCTGTATTTCCTGGATTTGAATGTTGGCCTGCCCTACTAGGTTGGGGAAGTTCTCCTGGATGATATCCTGAAGAGTGTTTTCCAACTTGGTTCCATTTTCCCCCTCACTTTCAGGCACCCCAATCAGATGTAGATTTGGTCTTTTTACATAATCCCATACTTCTTGCAGGCTTTGTTCATTTCTTTTTCTTCTTTTTTCTTTTGGTTTCTCTTCTTGCTTCATTTCATTCATTTGATCCTCAATCGCTAATACTCTTTCTTCCAGTTGATCGAGTCGGTTACTGAAGCTTTTGCATTTCTCACGTATTTCTCGTGTCATGGTTTTCATCTCTTTCATTTCGTTTATGACCTTCTCTGCATTAATTACTCTAGCCATCAATTCTTCCACTTTTTTTTCAAGATTTTTAGTTTCTTTGCGCTGGGTACGTAATTCCTCCTTTAGCTCTGAGAAGTTTGATGGACTGAAGCCTTCTTCTCTCATCTCGTCAAAGTCATTCTCCGTCCAGCTTTGATCCGTTGCTGGCGATGAGCTGCGCTCCTTTGCCGGGGGAGATGAGCTCTTATTTTTTGAATTTCCAGCTTTTTTGCCCTGCTTTTTCCCCATCTTTGTGGTTTTATCTGCCTCTGGTCTTTGATGATGGTGACGTACTGATGGGGTTTTGGTGTAGGTGTCCTTCCTGTTTGATAGTTTTCCTTCTAACAGTCAGGACCCTCAGCTGTAGGTCTGTTGGAGATTGCTTGAGGTCCACTCCAGACCCTGTTTGCCTGGGTATCAGCAGCAGAGGCTGCAGAAGATAGAATATTTCTGAACAGCGAGTGTACCTGTCTGATTCTTGCTTTGGAAGCTTTCTCTCAGGGGTGTACTCCACCCTGTGAGGTGTGGGGTGTTGGTCTGCCCCTAGTGGGGGATGTCTCCCAGTTAGGCTACTCAGGGGTCAGGGACCGACTTGAGCAGGCAGTCTGTCCCTTCTCAGATCTCAACCTCCGTGTTGGGAGATCCACTGCTCTCTTCAAAGCTGTCAGACAGAGTCGTTTGCGTCTGCAGAGGTTTCTGCTACTTTTGTTATTGTTTACTGTGCCCTGTCCCCAGAGGTGGAGTCTACAGAGACAGGCAGGTTTCCTTGAGCTGCTATGAGCTCCACCCAGTTTGAGCTTCCCAGCAGCTTTGTTTACCTACTTAAGCCTCAGCAATGGCAGGCGCCCCTCCCACAGCCTGGCTGCTGCCTTGCCAGTAGATCACAGACTGCTGTGCTAGCAATGAGGGAGGCTCCGTGGGTGTGGGACCCTGCCGGCAAGGTGTGGGATATAATCTGCTGGTGTGCCTGTTTGCTTAAAGCGCAGTATTGGGGTGGGAGTTACCCAATTTTCCAGGTGTTGTGTGTCTCAATTCCCCTGGCTGGGAAAAGGGATTCCCTTCCCCCTTGCACTTCCAAGGTGAGGCGATGCCTCGCCCTGCTTCAGCTCTCGCTGGTTGGGCTGCAGCAGCTGACGAGCACTGATTGTCCGGCATTCCCTAGTGAGATGAACCCAGTACCTCAGTTGAAAATGCAGAAATCACCGGTCTTCTGTGTCGCTCGCTGGGAGTTGGAGACTGGAGCTGTTCCTATTCGGCCATCTTGCTCCGCCCCGCCATTTGAGTTTCTAATGATGCCACTTGCCCTCTATTTGCGTTGAAACATGCAGAATGAGATGTGGACCCAAGCAATTTACTTAGCCTCAGTCAAGTTTTTTCATTCTAAAAAAAGATATGAGGGCAGGGACTAGATAATATTCATTGTTTCTTTTATATTCCGTGCAGTATCACTGTGCTGAATCAAACTTTGTTGGTTAATTCTATATTTTGTGGTTTTCCTTATTCAAATCTTATATTCCAGGGCCCTGATGACCAGATAGAGGGGTGAAGGAATAGATCCTGGGAAGTGGGGAAAGAGAGAAATAAGATACAAGAGACCTTAGAACTAGGGTTGCCAGATTTGGCAAATAAAAATACAGGATGCCAAGTTAAATCTGATTTTGATGGAGAACAAATACATTTTTAATGTGAGTATGTCCCAACAGCATATAGTTATACTAAAAAAATGTTTATTTGAAATTCAAATTTAAATGGGCATGTTCTGTACTTTATTTGCCAACCTTATACAGAACCAACTTTACCCCCGTCACAGATTTGCCACCTGACAACGTCATGTTAAGAAAGAAGAAAGAAACTGACTCTCCCACCTGCTGTGGTGTGGCAGAGAATCCCAGATCAGCCTATCTAAGAAGCTGCCAAAGGGTGGGGAGGAGGTGGTCTTCTGGTCCCAGAACAGCTGCTACTCCTCCCTGCTTCTTCTGGCAAATGTTTTGTGGTGCTTTCAGAGCTTTATAGGAATGCTGCTTTGCTGGCAGCTGTAGGGATCATTGACTCCAGGTGAGTAATTCTCGCCTAATTGAGGGGCTGGGTCAAGAAAAAAAGAAGGGTTTTCTCCTTGACATGCCAAGGAGAGCATTTGCCTGCTCAGTCCCCTAGGCTGCAGAAGAGAATCAAGGTCACTCTGGGTTTATTTTTTCCTACCCCATAAGGGAAAGGGCTCAGGGTTGGTAACTTGAATTGATTAGTCACTCTCCAGTTTTATTATACCTAATACAGGCCCAAGCCTCTAGGGTGATTGCAATCAATATCAATCAATGATGTTAATTTTTTTGGTGAAAGATCTTATGTTCTTCTGTTTCACAGGCCAGGCTATCACTGGCTTTAATCTATAGATTTCTCACAGAAAGACCATTTGTGTCATTTAGAGCCCCGTTGCATGCGGTCCATCTCTGTGATTTTTAAGTTAAATTACTCATTTTATCTGTGATATTGGGAAATTTACCTTAAGGAAGGATATGTAGGACATGAATTGTCAGTGTGTGAAGTGGAATTGAGGCAGATTGCCAGCAGAACTGCTTAAATTCAACTGTCATATCACCCTGCTCTTAATTCTGTCAACATAGCTCAGAGAATATACTATTTTTTTTCTGTTTTGTAAATAATGTTCCTCGAGGATAAATGACAATCTGCAAAGGAATAACACTTCTTTAGATCCTAAAAAGATTCCAAAAGAGGCAGCAATACACTGTAGATCTCCAGATAATGTAATATTGTTAGTTATGTCCTCTCTGAATTTGCTAAGGGTCTTAGTGGAGAGAGAGATAGAGTCAGAAACAGTGTCACCATCTCTCAGCCCTCGGGAACTTCATTTGCTGTACTTTCTACCATCATCAACTCTCTTTCTAGTTCTTCAGGAAAATTAGTTTCTCATTAAAAACTGGGGGAGACTATTTGCTGTAATGTACAGATACAAAATAAATAAGTCTTAGATTCTAGCCAATTACAGTTCAAGATACCTTTAATTAAGAGCTTATTGTATACCAGATACTATTCTATATGCTTTATAGGCATTAAGTCATTTGATCCTCATAGGAATCCCATGAAGTAGTTTTTATAAATGTTATTCTCATTTTGTATATGTAACTGAGGCATAGTGAAGTTAAATAACTTGTCTAAAGTCATGCAGTAAGTGTCTGAGCCAGGTCTGTAATGAGATATCCCTGGCCTGTAAAGCCCTCACTTTTAACTGTGCCATATAAAACTACAGAAGAATTGTTAAGTTAAAAAAAAGCAGTACATTTGTACATGATATACTCAAATCAGTAAAGAACTGGAAGGTAGTTCCACCAGGCCCCCAAGAAACATTTATAATGAGGATCCAATGTCTACAACTCTCCTAGTTCCAGTACCGTTATTGTTTTCCTCTAGTCTGTGTCAAAGAGACTTTCTAATGAAAACAGAGAGAATTAATGAATTATCTTTTCAGTCATTTGATAAAGCCAAATTACATGGCACATTATATGGGGAATATTAGAAACTACTTGAAAAAATAATTAGCCATTCATGAAGCGCCTGTTCTGAATAGTAAATATTTAAGAAAGATTCAATTTTCTAAGAGCTAGCTTTTTATTACAGAATAAGTTTTATGTAAAATATTTCAACAGCAGCATGCCCAGTGCACAATATAGTTTTGGAACCAACCAGAACAGGAATAAATTAGGCATGCTATTGATATTGTGCTACATGATTTCAAAACGGAAAGTTCTTCTCTGAAAAACACTAGACAGTTGAAGCATTTAAAAGACTAATCACTTTGATAAGAGCCCTTACCAGGAAGGTATCAGTTTAGGTTCATGGAATACATTCTAGGTCATCAGCTGAAAATTCATGTACAGACTTACTTTGACATATTTAGAGTATGCAGCTTCCATCTTTCTATAATCATGTCATACTAGTCCCCTGCCATGCCACAGTGGGAGCATGTGCTTTGGTGTCACATAGATCTGACTTTAACTCATAGCTCCATGAGATGAGTGACCAGGGAGTGAGTTGCCTAACTTCCCTAAGCCACAGTTTCACAAAAATAATGGGGACAATAAAACACATTATGCAATGTATCTCTTACCATCCCATGAAAAAACAGGCAAAAGTTTTTTATCAATATGGAGACCAGTATTAAAATGTTATTAGCATCACAAGTGGACAAATTGGTAGATAAATGACTTTAATACAAAGTTTATTTTAATATTCCCTAATCTGAAGCTGAGGCAGATGAGGAAGAATCAAACTTTACCACAGGACAGAGCTGGTAGGACTCCATTCAGGTCATAGGTCAATCCATTATTTATAGATAACAAAACTCAAGCCCTGAGAGGGGAAGTGACTTCCTTGAGGTCAAATAACTAAAGATGTAGAGCGTTCCTTTGCTATAGAAATACCACGTCCTTCTCCTTCCCTAACTCACTCCCACTTACTCAAGGTTTCCCAGATATTACCTAATACTCTAATTTCCAAGTACTCATCCTCTAAGTATCTTACTTCTAGGAATCTGAAGGTGAAATATCTCATTACTTTTCCTTCTCACATAAGATTGTGAATAATTAAAATGGTGATTCTGATTGATAGTAATAGCTATTCTTATTATAACAGTGAAACTATAATATTTTTCAAATCAGAGATGATTCAGATGTACCTCCAGAATCTTATGAGTGACAGCTATGAGTAAATGATATTATTCAATTTAAGTTAAGGAGGCTTATTGATGTTCATCAAAATACAAGGAGAAAAATATCTCATAAATCAGCCTTAAGTTACTGCAGCTTCTAACAAATGAACCTCTATGTTCAGTTCATATCAGCCCCACTTCACATCTCTTTTTTTTTTTTAAGTTATTTCATTTTAATTTTATATCTCACCTCCTCAGTCTTTCTTTAGATACTGACAATTTCAGTGTGGTTAACAACTGTGACTGATAGGAATCTTTTCAATATTTTTGGACAGAATCTGGAAATATATTAATGATTTATTAGTTGATTTTCCAGAATCTGTTTCCACCATTCTTATCTTCATATGCTTTTTGTTATTATGTAAAATTTTGGTAATTTGTCTCTGGTATATTAGATTTTGATGAACATTTGAAAGCACTGAATCAAATCAAAGTTTAGCCTGCCTGCCTTGCCTTAAAATGTCTCTCTGTATTGTGTCTTATGCGGCCCTTTGTATTAGTCTGTTTTCATGCTGCTGATAAAGACATACCAGAGATTGGGAATAAAAAGAGGTTTAATTGGACTTACGGTTCTGTATGGCTGGGGAGGCATCAAAATCCTGGTGGGAGGTGAAAGGCACTTCTTGCATGGTGGCGGCAAGAGAAAATGAGGAAGAAGCAAGAGTGGAAACCTGAATAAACCCATCAGCTCTCATGAGACTTATTCACTATCATGAGAATAGCATGGGAAAGACTGGCCCCCATGATTCAATTACCTCCCCCTGGGTCCCTCCCACAACACGTGGCAATTCTGGGAGATACAATTCAAGTTGATATTTGGGTGGAGAGACAGCCAAACCATATCATACCACCCCTGGCCCCTCCAAATCTCATGTCCTCATATTATAAAACTAATCATGCCTTCCCAACAGTCCTACGTTAACCCAAAAGTCCACAGTCCAAAGTCTCATCTGAGACAAGGCAAGTCCCTTCTGCCTATGAGCCTGTAAAATAAAAAGTTAATTACTTTCCAGGTACAAGGAGGGTACCAGAATTGTGTAAATATACCTGCTGCAAATGGGAGAAATTGGCCAAAACACAGGGGTTACAGGGCCCATGTAAGTCCAAAATCCAGTGGGGCAGTCAATTTTAAAGCTCCAAAATGATCTCCTTTGACTCCAGGTCTCACATTCAGGTCACACTGATGCAATACGTGGGTTCTCATGGTCTTGGGCAGCTCCACCTCTGTGGCTTTGCAGGGTACATATGTATTTCCTCCTGGCTGCTTTCATGGGCTGGCATTGAGTGTCTGCAGCTTTTCCAGGTGCATGGTTCAAGCAGTTGGTGGATTTACAATTCTGGGGTCTGGAGGATGGTGGCCTTCTTCTAACAGCTCCACTAGGTGATGCCCCAGTAGGGACTCTGTATGGGGGCTCCAACCCCACATTTTCCTTCTGCACTGCCCTAGCAGAGGTTCTCCATGAGGGCCCCACCCCCACAGCAAACTTTTTCCTGGCCATCCAGGCGTTTCCATACATCTTCTAAAATCTAGGCAGAGGTTCCCAAACCTCAATTCTTGACTTCAGTGCACCTGCAGGCTCAACACCTTGTGGAAGATGCAAAGGCTTGGGACTTGCACCCTCTGAAGCCACAGCCTGAGCTCTACATTGGCCCCTTTAAGCCATAGCTGTAGTGGCTGGGACACAGGGCACCAAGTCTCTAGGCTGCACACACAGCATGGGGACCCTGGGCCCAGCCCACAAAACCACTTTTTCCTCCTGGGCCTCCAGGCCTGTGATGGGAGGGGCTGCCATGAAGGTCTCTGACATGGCCTGGAGACATTTTTCCCATTGTCTTGGTGATTAACATTTGGCTCCTCATTATTTATGCAAATCTGCATCCGGCTTGAATTTCTCCTCAAAAATGGGTTTTTCTTTTCTACTGCATCATCAGGCTGCAAATTTTCCAAACTTTTATGCTCTGTTTCCCTTTTAAAATGGAATGTTTTTAACAGCACCCAAGTCACCTTTTGAATGCTTTGCTGCTTAGAAATTTCTTCGGCCAGATACCTTAAATCATCCCTCTCAAGTTCAAAGTTCCACAGATCTCTAGGGCAGGGGCAAAATGCTGCCAGTCTCTTTGCTAAAACATAACAAGAATCCTTTGCTCCAGTTCCCGACAAGTTCCTCATCTCTATCTGAGACCACCTCAGCCTGGACTTTATTGTCCATATTTCTGTTAGTATTTTGGGCAAAGCCATTCAGCAAGTCTCTAGGAAGTTCCAAACTTTCTCACACTTTCCTTTCTTCTTCTGAGCCCTCCAAACTGTTCCAACCTCTGCCTATTACCCAGTTCCAAAATCACTTGCACATTTTCGGGTATCTTTTCAGCAATGCCCCACTCCACTGGCACCAATTTACTGTAATAGTAGTCCATTTTCATGCTGCTGATTAACACATACCCCAGACTGGTAAGAAAAAGAGGTTTAATTGGACTTGGACTTACAGTTCCACATGATTCTGGGGCGGCCTCAGAATCATGGCGGGAGGCTAAAGGCACTTCTTACATGGTGGTGACAGAGAAGTGAGGAAGAAACTAAAGCAAAAACCCCTGATAAATCCATCAGATCTCATGAGATTTATTCCTTATCACAAGAATAACATGAGAGAGAATGGCCCCAATGATTCAATTACCTCCCCATGGGTCCCTCCCACAACATGTAGGAATTCTGGAAGATACAATTCAAGTTGAGATTTGGGTGGAGACACAGCCAAACCATATCACCCTGAAACTGGTCAAATAATTGCTAATACTAGATAGGCAGGGTGGTAGGAGGCAGTGAGGGATAGAGCATGAATGAACAGATCATGGATCTCAATGTTGCATTCTTTCCAGAGTAATCCACAATCTGACATGAATTGAGAAAGTGTGTTTCAGCAACATTGTGAGCAGAGGTAGCAGCAGGCCTGGACTTGCTGCCCTCTGATGGAACAAAATGCCCTTATTTCTGTATTTCTGTGGTTCTTAAGTAAGGGTGCACACCAAAATCTTCTGGAGGAATTATTTGAAAATACAAATGCTCACGACCCACCCTAAAAGATTCTGATTGGGAACCACTGCTTAGTTGAATTTGAGATTCTATGTGTAAACTAGAAATGTCAGAGAGGGTTTATTACCTTGTTCAGATGGTGAAAAAACTACGCATATGTATTGGGAAGGAAGAGATTGGACTTATTGTGGTGTGATTTGCAGGAAAGATATCTCAGACCAAAAATATGTTCCACAGACCAGCCTTCCACATTTCTCAAAATTCCAATTATTAGAGTCATTCTTTTGGATTTCTTATTAGAAATCACCTGTTTAAGTCTATATTATAAATTAAGTAATGCATTAAACCACTAATTAATACTTTAGCACAGATAAGAGTGAGTCTCACCTTAATCCCAAGGGAAACGAGGCACATGGCAGGTAAATTATTTCTGATGGGTGTGAGAGAGTTGAGAAGAGAGTTTTGTAAAAAGGGTAGTGGTTCCTTAACAAAGCAAAGCGAGATGTAGCACCTCTGTAAAAGGAGAGAACCCTAGGGGCACCGTGGGAGGGGAGGGGACTGAAGGCAAGGTACACTTTTGCCAGAGGTTATCCAATTGCCCTTGATGAAGGGAGCCTGCTTTTTTCTCTTATAGGATCAAGTCTCTCTTGGTTACAATGACCCTCCACTGACCCTGGTTCATTTAAATGCAAAACAACAAAAGGGGAAAGGCTGGAGGGATTTAATCCTACCATTTAGGCTACACAGTATTAAACATCTGATTGATTTGGCCCATTCAGTGAAGAGAAAGCACACACTGTACATTCAAAGCAACTGTTCGAGTTTATTTGGGAAAACAGTTAAACCATATTAGATAAATGGAGAAACAACTTTCTCAATGTTTTTGCAAATGCCATTTTCTGTTTGCTCACCTGAAACTTAGCCAGAGTTGTGGAGCCTTCTAAGTCCTCTGGTGGATAGCAGAAATGACTTCGGGTCAAATATTGTCAGAACCTTTCAATATGTTGAGAATATTGAAGTGGTAGCAAGCACAGGAAGGCAGGATTGAGGTGATAGGGAAAATAGTCATGTAGATTTGGCTGTTTTAATTTAACTGACAAATAGGGAAATGGTGAAAGTTCTGGTCATGGCTATAAAAGAAGTTTTGGTACTTGGGACATTAGCAACCACAAATTCTACTATTCCTTTTATCTCTGTAGATTTCAATAAAGCCCACTTGTCCACATGTCCTTAGAGCAGCATATAGTTAAGGGACTGTGTTCCCTTAAAAAAAATGTGGTTTTGATTAATCTGCCTTTGGATTATCCAGTTGCTCTTTGGTTGGATAACTTGGGCCTTGGCCTTCATTTTTTTTTTCTTTTTTATATTTGGCCCTTTAAAAGAGGTATTAAACACATATCAAATCTAAGTAGCAGGATTTGAACAATGCCAAATGCATAAACTCTCTTTCTTAGTCCTCCCCCTTTAAAGTTAGCATCCATTCCCTAAAACAGTACCAGTGTTTTCAATTAAGGAAGCCAGTTGAAGTGGCACGAGTGTGCACCACTTTCTTTTTATTATTATTATTATTATTATACTTTAAGTTCTAGGGTACATGTGCATAACGTGCAGGTTTGTTACATATGTATACTTGTGCCATGTTGCTGTGCTGCACCTATCAACTCGTCAGCACCCAATAACTCGTCATTTACATCAGGTATAACTCCCAATGCAATCCCTCCCCCTTCCCCCCTCCCCATGATAGGCCCCGGTGTATGATGTCCCCCTTCCCGAGTCCAAGTGATCTCATTGTTCAGTTCCCACCTATGAGTGAGAACATGCGGTATTTGGTTTTCTGTTCTTGTGATAGTTTGCTAAGAATGATGGTTTCCAGCTGCATCCATGTCCCTACAAAGGACACAAACTCATCCTTTTTGATGGCTGCATAGTATTCCATGGTGTATATGTGCCACATTTTCTTAATCCAGTCTGTCACTGATGGACATTTGGGTTGATTCCAAGTCTTGGCTATTGTGAATAGTGCCGCAATGAACATACATCAAAAAGTGGGCAAAGGATATGAACCACTTTCTTAAAGGAAGCCTAGAAGCCAGAACTAAAATCTTGGCAGATAATATAGTGGAACTAAAATCTAGTCACTATAGATTTACTGGAAATCTGCACAAACCTCACCAATCCCCCTATATCTTAACAGTCTTGATGGCAAAGGAGGATGGACTGACTTTTTAAAAATTTTTGAATTTCCTATTACACTCTCGTGAACTTCAAATCTGTCAGCCAAGTCATGAAATTAGTTAGGTTTTTTCCGCCTCCTCTGGCTTACCAGTTTCTTCCTGCAAAGTTCAGTGCCATGTCCCTGTTGTCCTTGGAATGATTCATTAATCTTTCTTTTATGATCTTTTGGTATGGTTGATTCACAGATTCTACTTTCACATGTTAATTCCCTTAGCATCGTGGTTCTCAAAGTTTGGCCTCTTGACTAGCAGTGTCAGTATCACCCAGAAACTTGTTAGATATGCAAATTCTTGGGAGCCACTCCAGAAGTAGCAAATCAGAAACAAACTCAAGTAGGAGTACTGGTTGGGGAAGCAGGCAATCTGTGTTTTAACAGATTAGGTATTTCCGATGCATGCACCAGATCAAAGAGTCACTGCCTCAGTTATAGCCCATCCTTTGAGGTGCTCCTTTGTTACTTCATTATGCATATTATACTCACTTAGAACTAGGCACTAACAGAAGAATATCACATTTCATTGGAGTTTCAAGGTGGTTTGGCAACATTGATTCCTGACACTGCCCCACCAACCACGTGTGCACACACGCGTGCACACACACACAAATTTAGGAAATAAAAATATTAATCATTACTTGAATATTCTAGGAAGGGGATAGTGTGTTGCCTATCTCTCTCCCACTGGGTGAATCCCAGGAAAGGGCAAAATTTCCCCATGTCAGGCATATAAGTTTATATAGATTATCCTCCAGATTAAGTTCTTAGGATATATAGATTTGAGGAAGGTATTTAAGACTTTCCTTCACAATGAAAATATACTGTAAACTATGAAAGCATGTATTCATGAATTAATATAAGCAAATATTCTGAGTCTTCTACTCCCATACCACAAATCCCTAAAAGTTTAGGAATACATGTAGCTCTGGTTTTGATTATAGAATTAGTTACTTTTCCTTGTTTTGCATATGTATCCTGTTAGTGAACTGGAAACTTAAGCAAATTTGTTCCTTACATCTTAATACACAGTCGAGTAGCATTTTGGGAGCTGCCTTCACAAAGTTCCTTTTTGGCAAGTTGGTGATGGCAGCTTAATACAATGGTTTGGAGTACTGTAACAGCATTCTGCAGTAAATTTCCCAGTGATGATGACTTAGAATTTGCTAAATGTTTCTGCAGAACTTTCAGATCTGGAAACCTGGGCAAGATTTCTCAGAAAGGGCAGAAATTAAGGATGGTGATGTAGAAAGTTGTAGGATTCCCTCTCCTGATAGGATTTACATAGTGAGATACTTTGCAGATGATTTGAGGACCTTTGTTAGTCTGCTGCCAAACAGACTAACTGGTCTCTTCCAGTCAACTTGGTCAATTTAACAATAAATAAACCTTGTCAATCCAGTTGTTTGACTGGGTTGTAAGTTAACTCTCCATTAACTTACACTGGCTGGTTATTTCACTGAAAACAAATAGCCTCAAAATACAGCCTAAGTTTGATATATTCCTGTTAAGAAAGTGAGGAAATATTAGCATCTACAAGCCACATGCATACAATTTTATATATTTGGTCAATGGACTTCAGATTAAACATAATTATTTGAGTCACAGGAAGCAAACATTCATAAGTTAGTATATTTCACCTACATTTCTTTTAACCTGAGCCCAAGTTGACTGAACCCAGGTTCACCATGTTCTGGTCCATAATATTTCAAGTGGATATGTCAGGTGACAAATGTTCTTCTGTTCTTTCTGAGGCCGAGTTTCAGGATTTACAAGGGAATCTTCAGTTGTAATTAGCTCCATTTATTCTTATTTGAAATGAATAAAACCTAGATTGCTTTGGGAAGCTGAGTAGTGTATTACTGTAAGCACGAGCTTTGGAATCGCTGAGACCTGGATTTTAACTTTAACTCTGCCACTTTCTGTGTGATCTTAGGCAAATTACTTAAACTATCTGAGCCTCAGGTTTTCTCATCTATTAAATTAAGCACGATAATACTTACCTTACAGGACATAGTGCCTGGTACATAAGAAATGCTCAGTAAATGTTAACTATCCCCTTGCAGGTAAAGGACTTAAGTTGCATTTGAGAATCTAATCTTAATTAAGAGGCATAAACATGGAATTGCTCCAGTGACCCGGAGGAAGTACCCTGCTTGCCTTTACCAGGTCAATCATGAGTTGTGGGTGTAGATAACATATAAGTTGTTGAACAGAGGGGAAGAGAGAAAAAGAGCCTTAGGTTGCCTGTCTGTGCTCTGATTTAATAACAAGCACAAAAGGATGTTTTATTCAATAGAGTCTCGCTCAGTCGCCCAGGCTGGAGTGCAGTGGCCAGATCTCAGCTCACTGCAAGCTCCGCCTCCCGGGTTTACGCCATTCTCCTGCCTCAGCCTCCTGAGAAGCTGGGACTACAGGCGCCCGCCACCTCGCCCGGCTAGTTTTTTTGTATTTTTTAGTAGAGACGGGGTTTCACCGTGTCAGCCAGGATGGTCTCGATCTACTGACCTCGTGATCCGCCCGTCTCGGCCTCCCAAAGTGCTGGGATTACAGGCTTGAGGCACCGCGCCCGGCCCAAGAAATAATTGTAATACAATGCATACTGTAAGAAGTATTATTAAGGAGCTACAAATGACAGTGGGAATGTGGGAGACAAAGAAGGAGAGACGTATTGAAATCATTCTGATTGAGAAGATTGGGGGTGAGGCAGTTTTTGAAAGCTTTCTCCTTAGGCCCTCTCACCTCCTTTAGCTGGGAGACAAGTCTGCATTTGCAGCATACATAATTGATTATCTCCTCAGGTGATGGTCTTATAAATGATGATCTTTATCTCTAATTTATAAAACAAAATAATGAAGTGAAATTATTGGCAGTAGGGACCTATAGATATTTAGAGATAGTAATATTTTAAATTTTACTCTGACACTGACAGAAAGAAGATGAGATCCACTATGTGAAAGATAAAATATGTAAGGTATCAACTCATGCTTCACTTTTTAAAACCACTCTAAAGTACCTAACATTAAGTGTACAACAAATTTTCTAAATAAACTAAGGATCAGTAGGAGAGTCTCTTTACAGTTCTTAGACAATCAACAATAGTTATAATTTTCCTGTAAGGAAAATAATTTTTATCTTACCAATTTCTTTTCAAGTTTAATGTTTATCAACCACACTCAAAAGGAAAATTTGTGGTTGTAACACTTTTATTGCTTCTATTGATCAGCTTCCTGTAATCGTTCATTCTTTGATTAAAAAAATCTCTTTTGACAGTTTTGCTAAATCCTTTAATTGATATTTTATGAAAATATATCTAAATATGTTATTTAGATACATTAACAGTTGCTTACAACAAATTTGACAACCAAGACATTTAAGAGAAAACTCTGTGAGGAAGTCCCTATGTACCTAACAAAGAACTCTCATTAGAATCTTTGTCCTTAAAGGCATTCTAAATTTTTATTCTTCACTTTTGCCACTTGATCTTCAATGATATGTAAACAGTCTGTAATAAAGTGACACTAACTTGAAAAATCTCATTTTAGTTTATTATGTCATAGGGTTAGTGCTCGTGTAAGATGCTAAACATCTGAATATTTGATAACATTTGAATGTTATAACATCATATTGATATTGCCAATGTGCATGCTATTTTAGAATCTTTATGGATGCAACAGCAGCAGAAAACAATGTCAATATTTAGTATGCTTGTAGGTCATTCCAATTTCAGTAAAGGAGAGGAACATAATATACCAGGCTAAGGATACCACTGCCACAGGACCGCTGACTATTTAGGGGCAGAAATAGGGACCTTGGGACCACTTATAAAGATGAAAGGACCTGATTTTCTTAGGTACAACAATATCTAAACTTCTCTGTGCATATATATGAGGATGTTTCGAATAGATGCTAATCAAATAGATTTGATCAGTGAGTGGGTTTTTGAGGGTCGGTTACGAAAGTTATTTGACCCAACATGTAGTGAAAGGAAGTATTGTATAATGTTTTAAAAACGTGGTATCTGGGGTCAGATCTTCTGGATTTGTATCCTGATTGTGCCACTTAAGTATCTGTGTGATGTTGGACATATGACCTCTCAATTTTTTCATCTGCAATGTGGGCACAATGATACTCTTTAACCTATAGGATAGTTGTGAAAGTTAACTGAGTTTGTCAATGTAACAGGATCTAGGAACCTGTTACATAATAAGCCATCCACAATTTTGCATTTATATTTATCATTGTTATTAGTTACTTGAGTCTAATGGTTCTTTGTCTGGGAGTAATTTTGAGACAATAACCAGCATATTGAAGAAATTTCAATTGATTCATTTTCTTTCTTAAACAATCATTTTTTATTGCTCTATTCTACTATTAAGAAAGTAGTATTGCTCTATAATCTCTGATTAGAATCACACTCCTCTTAAAATATGGGCTATCAGTTAAGAAGCAAAAGGTTGGTACAGATCCATGTTCCACATTACTCTTTTAGCCAGTTACCCAGCAACCAGATGCAAACAATTTATAAATTAAACCTCACCTTTTGTCAGAAGATTTGAGGCAATTTATAAAGTTAATATGCATTGCTGAGATTGAGGTGAGAGATCAGAAACCAATCAGGAGAGCAATAAAGATAACCATCCCAATAATCTAAGATGTGAAACTGAGCTCAGTTGAATAATAAAGATCAGATTTTCCTGGCGTCTGAGGCCAAATAAATAAATACCCAAAACCTATGATAGTATTTATATTAATTTGCAGAGAACCTTATTTCTTAAAGAAAAAAATCCTTTTTTTTTTTTTTTTTTTGCATTCAGATCTTGATTGGTTAAGCCAATTCAAAGGGACCCTTAATTTACTGGGGACTTTGTTACACACATAGCTAATAGCATGACTAAGAAAATAACCAAACAAATTTGAAAAGCTATTTCCAGGCATTTGCAGACACATGGGCACATATTCAGCAGGGTTTCACAAATCTTCTGTGTCTATAATCAGTAGTTAAAACTGACTCTGCAAAATATATGCATAAACAAGATTTCCTTTTCGTCTTTCTTCCCACTTTTTTCCTTTTCTCTCTTTCTCTCTGTGTGTCTTCTTTCTCTCTATCTGCTGTTTGTTTGCTTGCTAGTATCCATCCCTTGCATCCCTGGATTGCCCAGGCCTGTCACCTGAGGAACCCTATCTGATTGACCAAGCTGGCTGATATATCCTACTGTTCTCTTCTCTATCTTCTCTATAAGGCAGCAAATAACTCTAGCATTTTAGAAAAGTTTTCAGCAAAAAATGGGGCAAAAAGTGTGTTTTAGATGCCTCTTGGTTAAGCTAAACATTTAGTCAAACAGAATTTTCCATTAACTGATAAGTCCATTACCAGCACAGTCAGTATAATAAGAATAAAGTGCCATCTGATGGGATTTTCTGGGGTAGTGAGACTATTCTACATGTTGATTGTGGTGGTGATTCTGTGACTGCATGTGTTTGTCAAAACTCATAGAAATTCACACGAAAATGGGCAAATTTTACTGATGTAAATTATACCTCAGTAAACCTGACCAAAAAAAAATGTGTACCATCTCCAGGTATTTATTTATTTTATTTTTTACTTTTTCATATTATAAAAGGAGAGATTTGAAAGATATGTGGACGGATTAATGGATAGATAACCAAAATGCTATAGAGATAGAATTGTGTAGTTATAGAAAAACACTGAGTCTTAGACCCCAGAGGTATAATTTCAGGCTCACTTATACTGCCGGCTATACTGTCTCCTCAAAGTGTCACCAGTAAAGTTACTTTCCCTTTCTGAAATTCGTTTCTGCCTCTCTAAACTGAAAGCATTGCACTAGTATCTGATTAAGCTCAGGCAATTCCTCTGGTGAGGTGGTCTGATTTGGGGGAAGGGTAGAAGGGGCAAGTAGGCAGATTTGCTTGTGTGTCAGAAAGTAAATCATCTATCACAAAAACAGGTGGAATGGATAATGTCATGTGAAATTTGAGAAACATCTGTTCGCCTATATCAGTGTCTGGGTCAAGATGGAGCCACCTGGGTTGAAGTGATGTATCAGGTTGCCAAAATCAGTGTCTTGTTGACCCAAGATGATTTGGTCAGTGTAAAACAAGACTGTTATCAGTTTTACAGTTTTTAGGGGTTTTTTCACTTTCTTTAATTTCTGGGTAATTGTTATTTTTTGGAGCTAGTTGGGGAAGAGGGAAAGTTAATTAATAAAGTTAATCTCAGTGCAAGAGAATATACTCACCTTAAAAGAGTAAAGATTGCCTTCTAAGAAGAGTAGGTATTATTTTCTAAATATTTTACTGTCTTGCTTTACTGTAATTGCTTGCTCAAATAGATCTCTTTCAGTTAGATAAAAGAGAAAAACCTGGATCATTGATTGCATAATATAGAATGGGGAAGAGTAATTTGTTTGGTAATATTGATATGTGCTTTATAACACAACCTGATTATGTTTGGGGGAGCTGAATTTCCACTTCCAAGCACAAACAGACCTATATAGAATAGTAAAATTGATAAGATGATGATTTTGAAAGAGAAATAATAAGAGCCAAGGTAAACCATGTTCTATGATTGACCTTGGTTGTTTTCATCCTGCAAGAAGCATCAATAGATGGAACCTGACAGATAAGGTTCTCCAGTGATAAACTAGACTACTCTTATGCCAATGACTTGCCAAATCATTGTATATAGCCAGTATCAGCATGATTTTATGATTCATAACCCAAAAAGGGTATGTTTAACATAATATGCTGCTTGAACCTAGAAATCAGCAGCAGCTGAGAAGTCTACATCTCAGAAATACACTGGAATATGCTCCTCCACAGTGTGTGTGGAAGCCAGGCTTTTAATATATTAATACAATGCTTTTGGAAAATATATCACAGCTATCCCCAGTAAGAGATGACTGCTTTTTAGTGTTCACTTAATAGCCACACATAAATAGAATTCTTTGCACTACCTTATGCAATGCCTCCTCAATCACACGTGTAGTGGGGCGGGGAGTGAAAGGGGTGCAGAAGCCTTTTGAGAAGGCAGATGGGCAATTGGGATCCCTTGCCATACAGAAAGCTTGAAAAGAATAATAAAACTGGTCAATGGTAATTTTGTAATAGCTTAGATGACCCTGAACCCCTTGAAGGTGAAGTCCTTGACTTAATTTGTTTTTGAAGCCCTCGCCCAGTACCTTGCCTTGAATGAATTATCTCTGTTTGGCTTTGTATTTTTTTATTGCTTACTATGTGTCGGGCACTATGCTACTCCTTTCTTGTAGGTTATCTCTTCTAATCTCTAAAAGAATCCTGCGAGGGAAGGTATCATTATTCCCCTTTTACAGTTGAGAGGTCAAGTACCTTGCCTTATAGTCACAGAGTTAGCTAATGATAAACGGCTGGAATTCAAAGACAAAAATGCTTTTTCTACCATACCAGAACTTGCTTCAGTGTCCAGAGATTGACCTTGCATTAATTTGTACCTTTAATATATGAGTAGTAGTATTATTAAAATGTATCTTTTCAAAAATTTTTTAAGACTAGAGGAAATTCATATTTAACATCTCCAGTCATTATTTAACTTATTTTCATTTAAAAATAACAGCTTTATTAAGATATAATTTATATGTCCATCAGTGACAGACTGGATTAAGAAAATGTGGCACATATACACCATGGAATACTATGCAGCCATAAAAAAGGATGAGTTTGTGTCCTTTGTAGGGACATGGATGCAGCTGGAAACCATCATTCTTAGCAAACTATCACAAGAACAGAAAACCAAACACCGCATGTTCTCACTCATAGGTGGGAACTGAACAATGAGATCACTTGGACTCAGGAAGGGGAACATCACACACCGGGGCCTATCATGGGGAGGGGGGAGGGGGGAGGGATTGCATTGGGAGTTATACCTGATGTAAATGACGAGTTGATGGGTGCTGACGAGTTGATAGGTGCAGCACAGCAACATGGCACAAGTATACATATGTAACAAACCTGCACGTTATGCACATGTACCCTAGAACTTAAAGTATAATAATAATAATAAAAAAAATAAATAAAATAAAAGTCATAACAAAATAAAAAAAGATATAATTTATATAACAGTCACCATTTAAAGTATACAGCTCAGTAGTTTTTAGTGTATACAAAAACTGTGCAACCATGATAAATATTATTAATGATGTTGACATGACCATTCATATACAAGTTTGTGTGGGGATGGATCTCTTCAATCTTATTGGGTATATGCCTCCAAATGGATTTGCTGGGTCATATGGTAAGTCTATGTGTGACTTTTTGAGGAACTGCAAGACTGTTTTCCACCATTACTACAGCATTTTCCATTCTTACCAAGGGTGTATGAAGTTCCAATTTCTCTCCACCTGCACCAAAACACTTTTCCAATTTTAAAAATTATTATAGCCATTTTAGTGGATATGGAGTGGTGTCTCACTGTGATTTTGATTTACATTTCCCTAACAACTAATAATGCTGAACATCTCAGTTGCTTATTGGGCATTTATGTCTTCCTTGGATAAATCCATTCAAATCATTTGCCAATAGAAGTCCCTGATAAGATATATCATTTAAAAATATTTTCTCCCACTCTGTGGGTTGTCTTTTCACTTTAATTTTGATGAAGTCCAGTTTATCTGTTTTCTTTGGTTACTTGGGCCTTTGATATCATATATAAGAAATCATTACCTAATCCAATGTCACAAAAATTTACTGCTATGTTTTCTTTTAGGAGTTTTTTAGCTTTACCTCTTACAGTTAGGTAGCTGATCCATTTTGAGGTAATTTCCGTGTGTGGTAGAAGGGAAGGGCACACTTTATTTTCTTTTTACAGGTTGCCCCAGCTCCATTTGTTAAAAGACTTAATCTTTCTCCATTGAATTGTCTTGGCATTCTTGTTAAAGATTAATTGCCCATAAATATAAATGTAAGAGTTTATTTAATGTATTTTCATCAAATTATGAAAGGTTAATATTGTTAATTATGCTTGCCATGAATTTGATTTAAATATTTTAATTTCAGCTGGGCACGGTGACTCATGCCTGTAATCACAGCACTTTGGGAGGCCAAGACAGGTGGATCACGAGGTCAGGAGTTTGAGACCAGCCTGACCAACATGATGAAACCCCGTCTCAAAATACAAAAAAAAAAAAAAAAATTAGCTGGGCGTGGTGGTGCACACCTGTAATCCCAGCTACTCAGGAGGCTGAGATAGGAGAATCTCTTGAACCTGGGAGGCAGAGGTTGCAGTGAGCCAAGATTGTGCCACTGCACTCCTGCTTATGTGACGCAGCAAGACTCCACCTACATATATACATATATATATATACATATATATACACACACACATATATATTTGAGTTTCACATAAAACATGACAGTGATAAGATACAAATTGGGCTTAGTTGCTGTAAAACAGTTATTGAAATAATTTTGTCATCAAGGAAGCAACAGTGAATGGTTTCTTTCTTTGAAAATAAATATAATTTAGTCTTTATTATAATAAATTAGTATTCTCTACTACAGCCTAACTTTAACTGTGAACTAGATTACTCAAGAGCTAGTTTTGAATAAGGTAATATATAGATGTCATCATTGGCTGCTTTCCATTAAATCTAAGAAGAATTATTTTTTTACTTGTTAGCCACTAAAATTTCAAATGAGAAAAAAAAAAAAAAAGCCAGCCAGGAAGTTATCCTACACAAATTAAAGCTAATCATAAGACATTTTGAAAAACAAAAATAAAAGGAAAGTCATCATCCATTCCAAAATGAAATAAATTTTCAGGTCTCTGAAGTTCTTTCTTCCTCATGATTTTATCTTGGTTGAGATTATCCAGAGATTTCCTTCAAATAATAGCAATGGACAACAAAATATTTTGGTACTATGATATGGACCATTTGATGTACAAACTATATAGAGAATATATTGGTTTTGAAATGGGTGTGTTTGTGACTTTCACTTTCCAAAGTCAATATTTACCATGCATACAATTAGTGGTTGATGTTAAAACTAAGGTGAAGGGGCTTGTGCTTATTGTCCTTTTAATGGTCTAAGCAAGTTGATTAAATTTGTTTTCAATGGGCAATACACTTGAGGCAAAGAGCCCCTGCATAGAGTTTAGCAAGTTTATACTTTAACGATTCTTAAATACTCCGTATAATGAGTGGCTGGTTTGAGAATTAAGACTTTAGTCACTAAAAAGTTAGAAAGTAGCAAGAGAAGTTATGTACCATTTATCTTCCATACAGGCCTGAAAGAAACAAAAACCAATATTGTATAAATGGTGGACAAGGAATAATACTTAAGCTGTGCGATGGTATGGTATGTGATTTTTATGAAACCTCAGCCCAGGCTTTTGCACCATATTGATTGCATTTTCTGAAACGCAAGAAGTAAAGCCACTGTGAAGACACTAGGGATGGTTTTAAGGATGCTGAAGTTGCAGAAGGTACGAAGGCAGTTGTATTATTGAATACTATCACTACTGGAGAATAAAGAGTTTTGTTTTAAAACCCTTTATTTAGACTGGCCAAACTTCAAACTTTTAGGTTAAATAGTCACACACACACACACACACACACACACACACACACACACACGCGCGCGCGCGCGCGCGCACTATTTTAAAGTCTGTGTGAAAAGGCAGTTACCCATTCCCATGTATTATCATTTTAATTGTCAAGGAATCCTTGCTGATGTTTAGTTAATAATATTTTCTGCTTTCATTAAAGCCCATTTTCTTTTTATCAGTTTTCTGTAGTCACAGCAGCAGCCATAAATTTCTGAATATTCGAAGATAATAGTCCAGGTTACCATTGAGCCTTCTCTTCTCTCAGCTTAATAACACTAATGCCTCCAAACTTTCCTAGAAAGATTCATTTTCCATTACTTCAATCACTTCTGTTATTCTCTGCAGAAGAGTATTCTTCCTTTTAAAGGTAATGATGCTCAGATTGACTTAAGTAGAGTTTCCTCAGGAGATTTTGCACTTTTTATACATTTTATACATGAGTGGGAGCCTGACAATCTCAGAATTCTAAGAGACTTCCATTTCTTACGCTGACATTTCTCAGACTGTCATTTTCCATCATCTTATGTGGTAATTTATGAAAATTCTATAAGCAAGGCTTATGCCAAAGCAGTTCTCAAAGGCTTTTGCTGTTGGAGTCAGTTTGGTCATCAACTCATGGGAATGACTTGTTTAAGTCACTTTTTGTAAGAGGATAATCTTCCAAGCTTTATCTTATCCAAAGTAATTCAGTTGCATGAAAATAATAAAAAGTTGTAATTCAGATGGAGGCATAAAAAATTGACTTAAAAGACCTTTTTTCTATTGCTATGACTTTATTTAGAGTGTATACTGCAGAGATATGCTGAGTTTAATTCATATAACGAGAGGCAGAGTGTACACTTACAAATCTTCATAGAAAGGATTCCACAGCTCTCGGTGCTGCTTAGTATCAAAAATCTAAATGAGATATCAACTAAACACAGACATTTAGCCTGCAATATTGTATAGTACATCTAGTTACCCTGTAAACATAGGGAGAGGTCTTGAGATTGTGGGCTACTTCACCATTACAACTTGCCAGTTCTGCAAATGGACTCACTCTATTATTAGGAAAATCTCTTCCTGTTGTTTGAGCTGGTAAATTCTAAATCTTTTAAAATAAAAAAAATAAACAAACTCTGAAATAATCAAATGCACCAAGTAGAGGAAGAAATCAGATCTTTCCAGAAAATCACTGTTTGTTTTAACTGGTAGCAAAGATGGATCAAATTGTAAAGTTAAATGAATACATATATCTTAAGTAAAACACATACATATGCACACACACACACACACACACATATGTATGGTTCTCAATACTTGAATAATCTTATGATTTAATTTGGTGGTTAAACTTGTCAGGAGAGAAATACTAGTTTCCCTTTGGCCTTCTGTGAGGCAAAACTTGGTCATGTCACACACAGTTAATTTGGGAGAATATAACTAGGTCATTTAGGGTGTCTGAAATTTGCTGAGATAATATGTAAACTTCACAGAGTTTAGGCAAAAAGGATTAATCAGATGAATTTTCAGGAGAATAAACTTTTCTCTTCTCTCTCCTCTCCCTTCTCTCCCCTTTTCTCATTGTACCCCACCCCAACAGTTTAGGCAGGAAGCAACTTATAACAAATCAGCACCTTAGCACTTTTAGTATCACCCAATGAAAAGTAGGATTTTATTCTTCTAGCCATATACACAACTCTTTATGCCCCCCTTCAGGCTCCTGTTGGGCAACGTATTTCCCCTTCACGATTGCCTTTGATGTTTATTTTAAACTGTGAATCTCTCCTGCATTTAAACATTTGTTGCACCCCTTAGCGGCTACTGAAACATATTGCAGGGGTTCCACTCCGATGAAACAATTATAAAACAATCTCACTATCTCCTAGGCCCACACCTGGAGTGGTGGGTTGAGGATAGTGGGGGAGGAAGTAGTGGAGAGTAGCAGTGTATTCCTTAGAGGAAAGGCTTAATTTTGGCAGAAACAGAATCCTCCTTAAGGAGGCCCCTGAGCTCACCCTTTTTTGGGTACTTCCAGATGAAGAGTATAGGCATTTTCTAACTTCTCATAGTTCACAAAAGAATAAATAAGAACAAACTGTAAATTACTACAGTAACAGTGACTCATGACCACTGCACCAGAAAAGACCCTTGGAGCCAGAGTACTTTGGTTGCGTGAATTCCCAGGTGTGGGCTTAGAGAGATAGTCAGATCTTTTTTTTGTAGTGATCTTGTTGAAGTGGAAACCCTGCAATGTTTCAGCAGCTGTTAAGGGGTGCAACAAATATTTAAACCCACACAAGTGGCAAAGGTTGTGAACTGCTATTTATGTAGATATTGTAATTTGGGCCTGAAAGGAATTAGATTTTGTATATTAATAAATAAAATTGGAGTAAAGAAAGAAAATAAACCATCTATCTTTGCCACCTTTCTTTGCAGGCCTGTAGCTTGATTTCTGTATCTCTCAAAGACTTATTTAGGACAAAGATATTGGTCATACAGCCTTGTAGGCATTGCTATGGCAAGATAATTTTTTCCTCATTTACATTCTGCCAAGACAGCCATTTGTCGGTCAGTTCAGGGGAAAACCAGTTCAGTCAGTTATTTTGTGTTCAAAGTTTAGCCCAAGGAACACTGCTTAGCCTCAGGAGCACTTAATGTGGCATAGCTCTCAAAAAATGTAAGAATGTAAGTCAGGTGCTTAAAACAAAACAAAGCAAAAAAAAAAAACATAAAAGTCGGTACACTTTTTTCATGGATAGGTTTTAACCTCTGTTATGAATTTTCAAATATTTTTTCTTACCTTAAATTTATTTTTATTAGTGATAGAGGAGGTGTATTTCATAAATGAAATTAAAAATCTATTATTAAAATATTAGAATATCAGAACTTCTATGCATATATGCCTAAAATATACCCTAAAAATAAGTGAAGCTAAATTGATAGAATTACGAAAGACATTGATACTTCCATAATCACAGACTGGAGGACTTTAACATCTGACTCGGAATTTTATAGATCAAGTTGGCAAAAACCTTCATAAGAATGCAGTTAGCAAGCTTGGACCCATGGAAATATATTGAATTCTGAATCAAGAGTTAGAGAATAAACTAACGAAATAATCAAAAGTTAGAGAATAAATGTTTCTTATGTGCTGTATTCTTTTCCAGCACGTAAGGGACATTTTGAAAAATTTATTATAATCTTGGCTGTACAGAAAATCTTAAATACCAAAGAATCTGTATCCTATAGAACATACTGTCTGACCAAAATTCAATACAATTTACACTTCCTAACACAGTGTATTGCAGACAGGCATTCAATGAATTTTTGTTGTATTGGTTGCAGTAGAGGATAGTGAAAACATATACCTTGGTATAGTCTTGATGAGTTAATTAAAAATTATTCTTACCCAATCAACATAGTAGGTTCTCTAAGGTTCTCTGTTGGGCAGCCAGGATGAATATATTGAAGTTGCTTCAATTTAGATTTTAAATTAATTCAGATTGACCTTCCTGATAATACTGCTAAATAAACAAAGCATAACATAATTGGTTAATCTTTTCAAAAACACAAAGTAAATCTCAAAGCCACATCCCACAGATACTCTCTTGCCTCGGTCAGATGTGGGTGAAGTATCTTCTCTGGACTCCATAATCTGTCATCTAAGCCAGATGGGGATACATGATTTTTGAAACTGATTAGCCAGGGTGAAATTGCTAAGGTTATAGATAGACCATCTAAATTTATTTATAATTCCAAACTAAGAATTAGGCCCAAATTCCTGACTTATACAAGCCCAAACTGAAAATAAATTTCATCAAATATATTTTTATCTTTTAATAAGTTCCATCATTGTCTGAGTAACACATAAATGGTTAAAATAATATTTAGACTGCATTTGTGCCTGCATTTGGATTCACATATTTATAGGTGAAACTCTTTCTTCCATATTGCATAAACATTAAAATAATTCAATCAGCTTGTTTTACCAGGTATTTTCCTTATATCTCCAAAATATTAGCAGTTTGCTCCATAGGATTTAATCATGGATCCATCCAGAACCTTATTATTATAGCAGTAATTTATGGTATTGAAATCAATTTGAAAACATACAGAACCTAAGACCTAACAAAATACAGTTGTTATGTGTGAATCAAAATCTAAACTGAGAATTTGAAAATATTCAAATATACTAGAATCTCTCTAATTTGGGAGACTGCTGACCTGGATTTGTGAAAATTTTCAATAGGAGAATCTTAAATTCATTCTAATACTTTCGAAGACCTTGTAACTTTTCACTTTTACTGTGAAAATTGCCACATTGTCTCTTGCATTATGGGAGTTTGTGTAACTTTATTATCTATATTATCTATATTTAAAAATCCTTAAAAATGGAAACTATAACTAATTTTTATAATTCATTGCTTCCTGCATATCATATAGGTAGTATTTAATAAATACATATGGAGGTAGTGTGAAAGGGTTAAAGAGCACCAGGGTCTTGGGCTTAATCTTGCTTCTGCTACTACCTCTATGCCTTTGGACAGTGGGAATCAATGAATTTGGAAAATTAGTGGTGGAGAATTCAGCAGAAAAGAATGGTGAAACTGTTTGAAGGAGGAAAGAAAAAAAACAAAGTTTTGAGCAAGGCACAGTTGGTTTCTACATGCTCCCATGATCCTTTAGATCTCTTTCCTTCCTTTCCTCCAAATCTGGGAATTGTCATTGCTACACATACACACTGCTCCCTCCACGTACTCCTCCTACATGCATGCATACACATATACACACACATTTATTGAAACAACCAGATAATTGATACAAATGTGTAGTTTTAT
Organism: Macaca nemestrina; assembly: GCF_043159975.1. Taxonomy (NCBI): domain Eukaryota; kingdom Metazoa; phylum Chordata; class Mammalia; order Primates; family Cercopithecidae; genus Macaca; species Macaca nemestrina. The sequence continues at coordinate 49,518,903 of NC_092145.1, read as the reverse complement.
CTAGATGATTGTGTTAGTCTTCCATATTGCCTTGCTAGATTTGACTTCCTTACCTCAGTGACTTTTATGTTTGGAGTAGCCTTAACTCAAATCTTCCTGTAGTTGGATTCTATTTTTCTGTGCAATAGTACCATTCTACTTTTATCATGCTGCATTTTTCAGCTTGACATTCTTTGAGTGGCTATATCCCACCATACTTTCCCCCATCCACTTCCCCCGCCCCCCCACCACTCTGTGCACCACACAACTGTAAGGGATCTATTGAGGGGTTTAACTCTGAGCCTTTCAGTTGATTTCACACTCTTCAGATTTCATTTCTGCAGGCTTGAGGTAAACAGCATGTCATAGGCAAATCCAGCATTATAATAGCCAAAATGTTCTGAAATTCCCACTGCCTTGGTAATTCCTTAGAGTTAAAAAAACACTCTCAAAAAAAGCATTAAATTTAAAAACTCAAGTTTGTAATTAAAAAAGAAAGAAAAAAAAAAAAAAGAAACAGACAGCGCCAGTTAAAATACACATGTTGTACCATGATGAGAAAAGAGGTCACTGGATAAGATCTTTGCAATACGTTAGTAAGTGACGATTAGCTAGTGCTTTGGCTTTACAAGGCCAAAGCCAGATGCTGAAGGAATGGGACAGCAGGGTAGAATGTTGAGGAAGGGAATGTGTGAGGCATAGAGTTTACCCATAAAGGTCAATTCAAGGCAACACACTACATGTAAAAGTAGTTTTCCGTCAACTTAGGGGCTACAGTGAGGACTCATACCTTTTGAGGGTGGCAGGGCACGGAAGTCAGAAGTAAATTGATATTGATAGAAGATGTCCTTTTGCTCTTTCATGTCTATGTTTAAAAGCATTGACTAGACCCTAAGGGCTGTTGTTGGTATTTCTTGTACTATCTTAAATGGAAACTATGCTTTTTTCCTCATCATCTTCTTTCTCTAGTCTTTTTCTACTCCCTGCTGCTTCTCTCATTTTCTCTTCTACTCCTTCCTTCTCTATTTTCCCTCCCCCTGGCATTTCCCTTATTCTTAGCAGCCATCCCAGTCAACCTCAGTACTTCTAAAGTGCCTTTGTGTACTACTAGTTACTACTATGGTTTGTAGAGACAATTCAGTTTATAAAGACTTTTGAAAAAATGCATCAACACCCTCTTCACCTTATCTTTATATTAAGGGATGTTGTGTTTGTACCTCTGTGGACAGACCTGGAAAAGTTGAGAATTCCATTTTGACTGGGTAGATTTTAAGACAAAGTTGCTTCTTTTCGTTGAACCCCTCTTCTCACTCATCACCCATCTGTCTCAGTGCTTTTCTTTCAACTAATTGTGCTGTTTGATAGAATTGGAAACACTGCAGCTTACATCTGTCTGAGCAGATGGAATGCATTTTGCATGAGTGTTAACTGATTCATGCATTACATAAAGAAAGCAATCTGTGTTAAAACATTGTGACGTTGCAATAAAACACTATCTGCTCTGTGCTGAAACCTGTTTGCTTATGGAGGGTTTTGTTGCTCTTGCCATACTCTCACCCACTGCCCCATGGTTAAGCCCAGACAAACCTTAAAGGAAAAAGGTATATAATCTATGATAGTGGGAGAAAATAGTAACTGAAAGAAAAAGAAAATCCTGAGTATGTAAGTCATTCTAGTAGCTGAGTTCCCTTTTATTTTTGTGGTGTATTTTCATTTGCAGGGAAAAAAAGAGAATGTCATTGTGAGGAAGCTTCTTACATGCAGAACTAAATAGTCATCACTCGCTTAATCATGCTTTCCATATACTTTGATAAATAATGCTGCTTGGAAGTGTTATCAGAGGGTTTGAAATAGTGTGGGCCCTAGTCTCATGGAGTTCCTATGTAGTTTCCTCAGCATGTGCAGTTATAGCCTGTGACTTTAAATTTGAATTAGTGACCAGCAATGAAAGTTTTATGATGTCACCCATTTGTAACAGCAAGCTTCAATGACTTTGTATTTTTGTCCCCTGTAGATCTGGCTTGCCACATAGCAGTATATTGCAGTCTTTCCTTAGTTGCCTACTAGTAGCTATTCATTTTTTTCCCACAAATGTTGTATGTATCCCACAGCCAAGAACACTGAACTTTATTGTCCATTTTGTACAATTCATCATTTGAATGCTACGGCATAATAGAGGGCAGCTCCATTTGCAAATGATGTTACTACGTATTTTGACCTATTGTTTCCCTGCAGGAGTAATAACAAGGGCAATAAAACTCAGTCGAACCTGCTGTATAAGCACACGTAACTGTCTCAAATTACAGGGCACTTTCAAAGCTACAAAGCCACTGAAACCACGAAGGCCATCTTCCGACTCCTTTCACAGTTCTAATAAGCATGACCATGACTGTCCCAGATTACTGGAAGAGGAAAAACATTATTCTGTTGGATTATTCTGGTGATTCTGTAGCTTTTTAGCTACAAAAATCTGTTTCCGTACAAATCTTTTGACTACATGTAGCAAAGGTTTGGGAAATTTAGGCGTATATTAAGAAAAAAAATGTAGAAGTAAAGAACTTAGAGCTCTCACTATCACATGTCCCAGTAGTTGATAAAACCACAGAGGGTATCAACTGCAAGTATTTAGTGAAGATTTCAGAGTAGTAGCCACAGGTTAGGGGAAGCATGGATGAATATTAAGTAATGTTACCTGACAAACTTTTGTCAATTTGGCAAGAGCCTTGGCACTTCGATTATTTTGTGAGCTCATGCCCTCTGACCTTGACCAGCTTCTTCATTGAGGCCCTCTGACTGGATAGAGTAGTGAAAAATTTTGGGTGGCATCACAGTGCAACCTAGGGTCAATGAAAATACCATTTACTTATGGACAAATAATGGCCCTTGAGTTCCTGGAGTACTTAGCCACAGTACTTTCACAACCTTTGTCAGGGAATTCCAGCATATAATGGAGTCCACTGGGCTTTGGGCTCCCTCTAACTCTTCTCCCATATTGCTTGGTATATAGATTATCTTTGTACACCCCACCAAAACACACACACACACACACACAAAAACACAGAAACAACTCTGCCTATGCAGCTCCTTCCCTATTTAGTGCTCCATGTTGCAATTGACTTGGTAAGTTCAGCACATATTTGCTGAGTGCCTATGATGTGCCAGGTACTATGCCAGACCCTAAAGATAGAGAGGAAAGTTACACTTAGGAAGCTGCCAATCCAGTAGGGGAGATAGAAGGGTAAATAGATTAGGTGGCAAAAGGAACTTAAGATGGCTCAGGAATATAAAGTGCCAACTGATCATGTAAGTTTCATTTATGTTGCTAAAACAACTTGAATGCAAATTTACCCTCGTGGTATATGTGAAGATAGGACATTTCTCCATAGAGGTTTAAAAGTGACAGCAGTGTCATAAGCAATATTTATAAAGTCTAGTAATAATCTCTTTGTTACTATTCTTGAAGGAAGAGGCGATCATGTTCTTCCTCCCCCATTAACATGCAATGTTTGACCTGAAAGTTGTAGCAGCTTGATTATAGAAGTCTTTGTCAATCTTAAAGTGTCAAGGTTAAAATAGTATTTATTCAACTCCAGGATCCATCTGCCGAAAGCCAGAAATATCTACTTTTGCCTATTCTGAGTTTTCTCCAAAAGGAGAAAATCACACCTAAGAGGAATTTCCCAGATTTGATACACTTAGGTGTATCAAAACTTTGTAATGATGGAATGCTTACACAGGTATCGAATAACAGACTCTTCGGTGTCCTTTAGCAGCTAAATGACTGTCCTTCAATCTAATGTAATGAGTACAGCCTGTGGCCTAGCAGTATATACAAGCCTTTGTGGGAGTTAATAAGTGTGAAGCTTAATAATCTTGTCAATTACCACATAGTGCCTGTCAAACATCTAAACATCACTGAGTTGCTTAAACCTCCTTAAAACAAATCTAAAGTTAATGTCTGTAAAATAACTTTGAGGATCTCAAAAACAGGCTACATCTCCTCTTTGGGCAATTGTTATTATTAGTAATAAGTAAATCTTCCTGATGGATAAGATGTGAGATGGAGAGTAATTGCCATGTTCCCTTATGTGTCCCCAAACCTTTCCTCCCACCACTACTACCAATCTGTGGTAGATCCACTCCAATCTCAGCCACACCTCCAAACCCTGAATGTTCTGATCCCATCTGTCCCTTTGGGCTGGTTGAGCTTGTTGGTGGTGATGAAGACTAAGAAGGGAGAAACAAAATGAAAGCTTTCAAATAAGAACCAAATCACCATTACTTCCCATCTCAAGCACTGGTGAAGGAAAGGCCTTGCTTAGAGACATTGATAAGGACTTGTTAGCCTTTCAAAGTCCTTTCTAGCTACACGTCTTTGTTTTTCTGCATGGACCTGACACTGACCAAAACCATCTTGTTGGCCATGTTGTCTTGTCCCTCCCCGGCACAGCACCAAGTACTCCCAGATGCTGTTTACAATCACACTCTCGGTGGCCTCGAAGGGTCACTTAGTTTGTTTGCTATGAGAAAGCTGGCACTCAAGCAAATGACTAGAAGGACAAAATTCTATGAATGAAAAACAAGGTTACAGAATGGACATGAGTGTAGTAAGTGCCTCATGGCCTTCTGCCACCACAAAACCAATGGAAAAGAATGAAAGAATGCCCTGGGGGATTATGTGGTTTAGATTTGCCAACAGAAGGCAAAGCAAATAATGGGAAGGACTATGTAGGAACTGCTGAAGGGTCAGCAGTCTTCCTACAACAGTTTCTTTAACTGCATGATTTTTTTAAAAATTAGCCTAATCAAGATTACAAGGCCATCAAAGACTGTCCTGTATTCTTTCCAGAGAAAAACATGGTAATTAACTGCTGCAGAATGGTGGATCTTTCTAACACAGCTGTCACAACTGCTATTTTAAATCATTTGTTATGGTTTAAAATGTGTAATCCCCAAGAAATTGATCATTACTGCAATTCAATGCTGGTTTTTCAGTGCCTTAACAACCCTGGGCTTTGCATCAGACCATTAACTAACAAAATCCCGTCATAAAGTGCTAAATTACTAATGGCTCATCTCTCAGTGATGACTTCTGTCTTCTATTAAACAAGATTTTATTTAAAAATTTTTACACTGAAATTTCTGGCATGACAAAAACAGGTGCCCTCTTGCATTCTCTCCTTTTCATCTGTCTTCTCTCTGTGACATTTCCCCCTTTTTCCTTTCCTCCCTTCTTTAGTGTCTGTGCCTTCCTGCTCAGCATTACCTCATAGCCTTTGTTCATAATGTCCCACCCACTGGGCCCAACCTCTGCTTCTGAATCTGTTCAAATGCTATGCCATCTTCAGGGTCCATTTGACATTTTACCTCTTCTGTGAAGTGTTCCTAGTTACTCTATTCATCATTCACTTAACTAGTACTCATCAAAAGGGCCCTGTGTACCAGCTATGATGCTAGGCACTAGAGATATCAAGATAAAATAAATATATTACTAGACTTTAAGGACTTTTATGTTTCACCTGATTTTATTAATAGAGTGACTAAATCCTTGATACAGTGATGTGCTTGATAACTAGGCTTTAATGCCCTATTGGGTTTTTTTTTCTGTCATTTTCTGTATTTAATACATTTGCCCACATATCTTACTCAATATTGTCAGTGTGGTCCAGATTTGAGAAGACTGAGCTCCACCTAGGGTCATCACCTGGTCTCTGCTCTACCCCTACCCTTCTCTCTCATCTCTCCCCACACTCCTACATCTATCTCCTAGTTCTGCTGACAGAAATCATAGTGAGTAACTGGAAGAACCACTTACCTCTATCCAAACATGCCCAAAGGCAGACAACAGATCTATAAAACAAAAGTGGAAATCTTTAAATGCTGTGTGCCCAAAGGAAGTAGGGACTAAAGACTATGGTAGACTTGTTGATCAGTTGGAAGTCAGCAAATTTAAGTCTCAGGTGACCAGGACACTGACAATTCATAACTCTTCTTTACAATCATTGGGTAACCTGTATTTGATTCTGTGTCCCCAGTGTAAAAATTGACCTTGCTTCCTTACTTTTGAGATACAAATAAATTTGGGGAATTTGGTGTTGCATGAATACTAGTGCAAGTCCTTTTGTAAACTAGAAATTTTTTATGACTGTTCTTTTATTTGTTTTGTTATATTTAACAAGATTTTCCTGCATTAGTTTTTGTTAAAAGCAGGCACATATACCTTTTAACAATGTCCTGTATGTGAGCAGTATCTTAAATTCAGGGACATGCAACATTTTCTGTTCATAGGACAGATTTAAAATGCTAATATTAATTTTAGAGCCATGAAGAGCAACAGCACCATAATAAACTATGTTTTTCCTGGGGGAAGTGGACTAAATGATGCTGCTTATTTGATTATCTCAATTAATTAATTAAGAACACAAATTCTTGCCAAATTGAAATCAACACATTAAGGGATATGTATTCTCTCCTGGATAGTTTGAAATGATACTGCAAAAAGAATATACGTTCATCTTAATTACTATACTTTGGAATGCAACCCCAGAAAACAGATTTAGTTGTGTCAGCATAAATTAATCAGGGAAGTTTTTTAGGACTTTATTTAAGTCCTTCACATGGTAGCATATATTTTTTCTCTAGAACTGTTTAAACATACTGTATTTGAGATCCAATAATTTATGTTAATAACTAGTCTTTGCATTTGGTTCTATTCTCTAATTGTTTCAGGTGTATACATCTTAAAAACTATAAATTTCTCCAATAAACTGTGAATAGAACAGTTTATCTTTCCAACTCTCCATCCTCTTCCCCTTTTTAAAACTTCCTTCACTTTTTGAAATTCCCTGCTCACTCACAGTTTCCCTGCTCTCCATTCCAGGAACCTGCTTCTTTCAATATGGCCGAAGAACAACCCCTTCTGGAACTCCTCAGGCTCCAGCCTTTTCTTTACTCCACCTTCTCATTCCATCAGTACTTAACTGTTCATTGCCACTGTTGTAGTTGCATCATCTGATAGTCTAACTCATGCTAAAATGTTAATGACAAATTAATGTGTCCTTCTCTGAGCTAATATTGAGTTTCATTATCTTAATAACATGGAGGACAGGACTTAATAAATAATTTTTATACCTTGTTGTAGATTGTGTAGTGCCAGGGAAGTATTTTGAATAGTTGACCTATTGCCCCCCAAATCATAACATAGTAGCTTTATTAATAACTAAACTTGAATGCGTGGAATGAGTTTGACAACAAGATAAAGAGTTTCCTTAAGTGAAGATGATAGACTTCTTGATTTCAAATGCCAATAGACTTGAATCTAGAGTCAGGAATGACTACAAAGTATTGCTACTACCTATTGTCTTCTGTTCCTCAAATATGAAAGAGTCTATGAACTTATACAAACTGTATTAGCAGCAGTTGCTTTTATGATAGGAATGAGAGCTAAGAGAATTTTTTTCTCCTAGCTCTGCGATGCTTGAAAATTATTTAAAAATAAAGAAATCCTGTCATTTGTGACAACATGGATGAACCTGGAGGACATTATGTTAAGTGAAATAAGACAGACATAGAAAGACAAATAATGGATGATTTCACTTATATTTGGATTCTAAAAAGTTGAATTCATAGAAGCAGAGAGTATAATAGTGGTTACCAGAGGCTGGTGACGGTGGGGGAAAGGGGATTGGGGACATATTGGTCAAAAGACACAAAATTTCAGTTAGACTGAAGAATAAGTTCAAGAGATCTATCACACATCATGGTGATTATAGTTAATAACAATATATTGTTATAAATATATTTACTAAAAGAGTAAATTTTAAGTGTTTTCGCCACAGAAAAATGATAAGCATGTGGCGTAATGCATATGTTAATTAGCTCAATTTAGCCATTCCACAATGTATTCATATATCAAACCATCTTGTTATAAACCATAAATATATACAATTTTTATTTAGCAATTAAAAATGTAAAGGTCATTCTTTGTACTCAGACTCTAGTTAATGAAGCATTATTAATCTTGTGGAGCTGTATGATACTCCAGATATTACTGATAGGAAAAACAGCCCCAAAATCCACATTTATAATTTACTGCTGTCCTTGTAGTAAATAATATTCACTGAGGTAAAGGGCAATTGTGAGAAAGGGCAATTGTGAGAATAAACACCCAATCTGGAATCTAAAACTAAATTCCTTTCTTTTTTTTTTTTTTTTTTTGAGACGGAGTCTCGCTCTGTGGCCCAGGCTGGAGTGCAGTGGCCAGATCTCAGCTCACTGCAAGCTCCGCCTCCCGGGTTCACGCCATTCTCCTGCCTCAGCCTCCCGAGCAGCTGGAACTACAGGCGCCCGCCACCTCGCCCGCCTAGTTTTTTTTTTTTTTTTTTTTTTGTATTTTTTAGTAGAGACGGGGTTTCACTGGGTTAGCCAGGATGGTCTCGATCTCCTGACCTCGTGATCCGCCCGTCTCGGCCTCCCAAAGTGCGGGGATTACAGGCTTGAGCCACCGCACCCGGCTACTAAATTTCTTTCTTAGTGTTCTTTTGTGTGTTTAACACAAATGTTGTTTTAACGTAATTTGACATAAAAGTCACATTCTAACTGAAAAAGAGCACATCCTAAAAACTGGATTTTTTAGGGAGACAATCTGTTTATGACAAGTCCTTCAGCTAAGATCGCAAAACAGCTTAGTAAGAAAACTGGAAAGTCAGAATAAATTTTGTAATTTAGTTAAGAGTATTATACCAATATTAATTTCTTCATTTTGACAATTGTACCATGGCCATGTAAGATGTTAACATTATAAGAAACTGGGGAAAAGATATACAGGAACCCCCTGTGCAATCTTTGAAACTACTCTATAAGTCTAAAATTATTTCAAAATACAATGTTTGAAGAGTCAAGATACAGGGGGAACTCTCTGAAATGCTATCTTAACAGTAGCAAATTTCTATGATCTATTGTCTGTATATGCCAGACTTCTATAGAGACTTATATAGTGATTTGGCATATTAACTGAGTACATGGTTCCAAGACCTGGAGTTTCATTCCTCTGTAGGTTCAGTGAGCATATTTTTCAAACCCAATATTAGGATACATTGTCTGACGAAATAACTTCATTCAATTTTCAAGGGTGAATAAATCACAGATAATGAGGGTAGAAACAAGCTGATTTTTTTTTCTGCTTTATGGCAATGGCTGGAATCTTTCAATGACATTCAATTGTCTCACTAATGTGTTATAATCTATAGATTTTAGACTTCAAAAATTTTGTATTTTACTGATCATCAGTTACATAAAATAATGTATGGCTAATATTTTTGATAACTTGATAAATATTTTGTATTGCACAAAATAATAGTTGGCTCATAAATAATCTCTTAGAATCAAGGAAGGAAACATCGTAACTTTTTAAAGGGATGCCTGCGAATCAATTTCCAACATGTTGTATTTGTGCATACAGATGTGGAAAAAATTTTACTAAGAAGTGTTTGTGTGAATAATTATGAAAACAATGCTTCCTAAGTTATAAGGACTGAATAAATAAAAATATTAATATATAATTCCTCCCAGAGATGTAAAAAAATCTGAAGGGTACCCAACATACTCAGTAATTTTTATAAACTCGGTTAAAGTTCAGGTGTCATTACAATCCTACAAAAAAGAACTGTTTAAAACTGTTTTATTATAACTGTCCATCAAAAGTAATCTGACTCCATCCAAACAGGCTGCCCCAATTAAGACAAGTGACAGAAGATAACACAAGCTCATGTTCTTTTGAAAAATTTAAAAGAAGCTAAGGAGGTTGCAAAAATAATGCGTTTTGTCTGATAAAAGAGAAGATTGTTCCTAGAACCTGATAGTATTACTTCATGGATTGAGCCTCACAAACTCTGCCTCATTTCCACTTCCCATGTAAATCTGATTTTTGCCTTTGCATTTGCTTCCTAAGACTTTAGGTTAAACAGACAGGTCTTGATCTTGGGTTCTTACTTTTCCCTGATCAATCAATAACCTGTAACTTTTTCCTTTCCTTTAAAAATTCTAGTCTTCTGTGGCTGGCATGCTCCACCCTAAACTGCTCACCCAATTCTGGACATTTCCTTGTACCTTGATTACTAGTCTCTGAACCCTATTCCAAGTCAAACACATAACCTTGCTCAGTTTCCATCTTTCCTGCCTTGTGTACTAAATTCTTCGGTCAGCTGTAAAAAATTGCTACAAACTGGGTAGCTTAAAACAAATGAAATGTATTCCCTCACAATTTTGGACATAAGAATTCTGAGTTGAGGTGTCTGTTGGGCCATTCTCTCTCTGAAGTCTCTAGGGAGGAACTGTTCCTTGCCTCTTCCTGGGTTCTGGTGTTATCAACAATCCTTGACATTTCTTGGCTTGTAGTTATATCGCTGCAATTTCTTCTTATCTTTTACGTGACTATCACCCCTTTGTGTATCCCTGTGTCTCTGTGTTCAAATCTCCCTTCCTTTCCTCTTATAAAGAAACTGGACATTGACCAAACAAATCCATATGACCTCATCATAGTTTGATTACATCTGCAAAGACCCTGTTTCCAAATAAGGTCACATTTTGAGGTTCCAGGTGAACCTCAATTTTCGAGGGGACACTGTTCAACCCAGTACAGCTCCCAAATCAAACCTTCTGCTGAGAAATATCAGATAAGACATTCTATTTATTACTCAAACTATGACTACAGTTTGGAATATGTCTAGAAGGTACCAGCCACAAAATAGGAGATCTGATTCCAAACCTATATGTTCACCTTTAAAAATCACAAATCTGTAGCTTATACTTTCATTTAGGATAAGATTAAGCTCTTATAACTCATCATCTTTTCAGTAAGATAATTTTCTATAACTTATTCCTTTTATAAATATTTTTGGTTCACATGATTCAGGACATATGAAACAGTTTAGAGGCTGTTGAATTAATTATGAATCACTCTCACTAGTGATCATTATGGAGATAATATATGGCTAATATTTTTGCTAACATGATAAATATTTTGTGTTTGAAGAAGAGTCCAATGAAAAGATGTCTGCATAGTATCACATAATCAATTGAAAAAATGTTTAGTAGAACAACTCCCCATCTTCAATAGGAAATTTTCACTTAAATAAAAATTTTCATTTAGATTAAATGCTTTGATGCCATGCAAACGTAGATTAAAGACACTAAGTAAGCAATAACTTTAAATAGGCAATTATGTCCACTAGTTACTACAGACATAAACAGCCAAACTTTTCCATAACCTTTCTTGAGTGTTTTGAGTGGAGTGGTGATTTCTTTAAAATGTTGATAATTTAATATTTCTGTTTTCTATATAATACTATATATTTCATCTGTATATATTTTATATTTCATAACATACAATGTATTTGAGACTAATTTTAATATTCTCTACTTTGATTGCTTCTTGATAGCTGGATTACCTAGCCAGCATTTGATGTTTGTCATTGTCCTGTATTTCAGGGACTTCATGAGAAGACTGGTGTGTTTACAGCTGTTAAAGTGATGAACGCTCGTAAGGTAATATTATAATTTACCTGTATTATCTTCCCTTAGTGGACTGTGTTCTTGGGATAAACAACTCAGAGAATATTGTATTTGTTTTTAAATCATGATTTTATGTAATAATTATTACATTCATCTGGATTTATTATAGTTATTTAATATTACTTTTATTCATTAGTGTATTACATCTATTGCTTTATTATATATCCACATAAAACAATGCTTCTTTCATAGCAGAAGTTCCACATATTTTGGTATTCTATAACAATGAGGAAACATCTGTACTCCTCTCTGTTTCTAGTTGATTATTTGTTTCCAGGGATAGCAAAGAAAAGATTGCTTCTAATACTGGGTTAATCCTGCTGTGTTCCATCATGTTATTTTCCCTCTCCAATGATTTCCTCTGATAATAGAGGCCATTAGATTCTCAATGACAGGTAGAAGGAAGAGACTTATCAGAGATGCACATTTTTCATGTATTTTCTGACAGATGAGCAAAAGAAACAGTTTAATTGGCACTGTTCCTGGTAACATTCATAAAGTTATGTCACGGTTCATAACATATTGGCATAGAATTTGCTAGCACTGATTTCTGTTCTTTTTCTTTAACATGAGTGCCACACTTTCTTAGGGTAATATTATCATAAACATAGCAAAGGTCAAAAAAAATTTTACTTTACTATACCCTAAAGGGAAGTTTATGTTTGAAAAGCTATATACATTCACTGAACTGTTGTCAAGGCCGTAAACTGTGCTTTTTCCAATTTGTGCAGGAAAAGTGAGTTTCAGCAACTCACTGTGTGCTTCCATGGCACATGTATACCTATGTAACACATCTGCATGTTCTGCACATGTATCCCAGAACTTAAAGTATAATAATAATAATAAAAGAAATGATAGCTGAATTTTCAAAAAAAAAAAAAAAGTTTTGTGCTTTATTTTTGCCAGTAAATGTCAAATGTTGCAAACCAATGTGAATTTCGAGGGATTTTGAGGTTTTGTAGATTTATTTTGCCCTACAATCCATGGCTTCCAAATAATCCAACTTCTACTTTTTGAGTGAGACTCTCTAAAACACTTATTTTCTTGTTTTAACTTAAGATACCTTGACATACATTTAACCTACATTTCAGATACTCTGACTTTTTTTTTTTTTTTTTTTTTTTTTTGAGACGGAGTCTTGCTCTGTCACCCAGGCTGGAGTGCAGTGGCCGGATCTCAGCTCACTGCAAGCTCCGCCTCCCGGGTTTACGCCGTTCTCCTGCCTCAGCCTCCCGAGTAGCTGGGACTACAGGCGCCCGCCACCTCGCCCGGCTAGTTTTTTTGTATTTTTTAGTAGAGACGGGGTTTCACCGTGTTAGCCGGGATCGTCTCTCGATCTCCTGGCCTCGTGATCCGCCCGTCTCGGCCTCCCAAAGTGCTGGGATTACAGGCTTGAGCCACCGCGCCCGGCCTCTGACTTTTAAAATATTTAAAAATCGTGTTCAACCCATGGATGTTTAGTGTCAATTAACTGGTTTTGTAAGGAGGAAAAAGCACTTTACTAATACCAGATTATAATTTTTCCCATTATTACAGCAGTTAAATCTACTACCATGAATTTGTTGCCAAATTTCTGCTTGTCATAAAAATTTGGCTTTTTAAATTAAAACTATTGGTGAAAACTGAGAGAGGAATAATGTTATCTTACTCTTCCATTGAGTGCCAACGGAACTTAAAGTACTTAAGCATAAATCATTTTTAGAGTGTACCAGTACATCTAATAACATTTTATTCTTGGTTACAGACCCCTTTACCTGAAATAGGAAGGCGAGTGAGAGTGAATAAATATCAAAAATCTGTTGGGTGGAGATACAGCGTGAGTACTAAAAGTTCTCGTTAATACCCAAGTAGTCTTTCCTTTCATTTTCAGCTTTTAACTTATCCCTTTGCATTGTGTCATTATCTCTAGAAGACCGCTACTAAAAGTGTTCTTGCTTGAAAATGATAACATATTTTTATCTTTTAATATATTCACGTAGATTAAATCATCATATATAAGCACTAGTATATATCAGAGAGTAGGAGATAGGAGAAAAGGTCCCTTGAATAGGAATGCATTGACTGTCAGTGAGGAATTACGTAAATTTACAGAGCATAGAGCCCTCTGGATGAATAGCAACAAAAAAGGAGGTGATGGGATCTACAGCAAATTTTGCCTAAAACTGGCCTTGGAAAGGTCCTTTTCACATGTTATCATGACATTCTGGACTGAATTGCTTTTCCTCCATTATGATTCTAACAAACATTACCATTGTGTTTGAACCAAATGAGGAATGCCCCCTGCCCCGCTTTTTTGTAAGAGCAATAGCAGGCAGAAAACAAACCGACCACTCAGCCTCAAAGTCTTCAGACATTTGGTACCATATTGAACACATGAAAGAATATGAGCATGTTTTCTACGTACAGCTTTTTGACTTCCCTTCAGAGCAGTTTGTCTGATACCAACAATTCTCTGGCTCCAGAATAAAACCAACCAAAGATAATTTCTCTTTTTCAGTAGATATCGGTGCTCTATAAAATATTGTATGGGCCCAAAAGTTGAATTTTTGCTCTTGTCAATATAATGAATTGATATATTTTTTCCTACTTTTCTCTCCTGCAGTCAGCTATACATGGGACTCAAATATTTCTAGCATGTTGTGACTTAGTAAAAATGTTCTCAGGCACATTAAAAATAACCCTTTTCATTAACAGAATCACATTCAGAAACTTTCTAGTTATATTAGAAAGGTATTGCTAAACAACCTCATGACTCATCTATTAAGTACTAGGCTCCTGTTGTGTCTGTAACTCATGTTTGGAGACTAAGCATATCCAAAGGACCAGATAAAACAGATAGTATCATGCTTTTGTAGCTTAGGAAGCCGCTAAAGGTAAGGTATGGGAAATATGATTATTTTATTAATTTTGGTTTCATCAAACATTTGTGCTAATAAAACTTTTTTAAAGACCTGTCCCAAACCCTCTCTGGCACACTTTCCTTAGAGAAAAGGATTTTGATTCTAGAATTGGATGAAATTACAAAGGAAGTTCTGGCATCCTTGAACTGCCTCTTCTTGACAAAACACAGGGTATTCAGGCCAGTCTGTGATCAACTGGCCCTAAGCCAGGAAATGCTGTAGCATCATATTACTGGAAGATGTGTGAGAGGTTTAAATTACCCACTTGGCCTGATGGATATAATGTACTTATGTGTTTCTCACAAGCTCAGCTTCCTGTTAATTCAGAGTGGCAAACACACTAATGCTTTCCAAACATATCTGATCTTCATTTATTTGTTTTGGGGGAGTTTACATTTATGTGGGAAACCCACTCTTAAAAGGTTTTTCTAGTCGGGGACTTTGAATTATCTGATTATGTATTTTAGTAAGAAAAAATAACTGCTAGCTAATCATCCAGTTAGCATCTCTAAATCATCTTGAATCCTTTGGGATAAAACGTATGTGACTTGCACACACATCTCTTAGATGCCAGGAGTTTATGGAAATAGCAATAATATGTAAGTCCAGAAACATGAGTTCGAATCCCAAGTCTACCACTAAACAGCCAAAAACTACTTGGGAAAGTGGTTTACCTCTCTATGCCTCAGGTTCCTCATAGAAAAAGAGATCACAAATGCAACTACATAGCTGCCCAGAGCCCAGCACATCTCTTGTTCTTTCCAGGACACATAAGCTTTCTAACTCAGAAAGAAAAGGAATCTCCTTAACATCAAGCTACCAAACGGGTGAAAGGATTCAGTCTTGCCCCTGCTTCTCTTTCACTTGTTCTTTGCATTCTTAACCTACTACTATCCTCTCATTTCTATTTATTGGACTACTTATGAGTTCATATTCCTCTCAGCAGAACCTTGGCAACTTAATTGAAACTGAGAGTGCATATGCACAGATAGAATAGCTAGTCCCTGTAGTTTGCTAGTCTTATGCGGTGTCAGGTATTGTTACCATTTCAAAGGAGGGCCACATCACAGGGGAAGTAGAAAGTTTAAGGATCTTACATGACAAGAATGAAAGCCACAGGATTTTTACCTTTTTAGAAAACAGGTTAAGATAATTTGAAGGGAACTTATTTACTGAACTTTGCTGGAAGGCTGGGCTGAGACTCTAGCCTGAGCTTTCATGCAATTCTCATACCACAAAGTTGTCATGACTTTATTACACAAATAAACAGAAAGAGGGAACCTGTCACTGAGATTTTCAGCTGCACATATTAGGACCTACCCCTTTCCCCCATAAGACAAATAGTTGTCTAGAGATGTATTTTCCAGTAGTTGAATGTTTATAAGTAAATCCAGTGGGAAATCCTTGGGAAATACTAAATATTGTTCTGCAACTGGCAGCCATTTTCTCTGACATTGCAAGCTTTTTTTTTTTTTTTTTTTACAAGATATAAATTTAGGAAAGATAATTTATAAGTAGAAGTTAAATCAACTTAGAGACACTACAGAGCCTAGTGCACTGCTTTATGTTTATGTCATAAGTATTTTTAAAGCCTAGCCACATTATACTTAAATATAGAAAATAGTTGCCTATTTTTCCTGCTGGGTCTTAGAGAATTAGCTAAGAGGGGAGGTATTAACTGAGTAGATATGTTTAGCTACCAATTCATTTCAGCTGAGAGACTTATTTCTCTGTATTTCAAAGTCATTAAGTCAGGATAGTTTGAGGGAAATGCTGGCGAGAACGAAAGATAATTGGTGGTTAATTCCTTAATTATTTTCCATGTCAATTGTCCCTTTCCTAGGTCATTGCTCAAAAGAGTTAAAGGTATCTTTTTTTCACTGGATTTCAGAACAGGAAATCTTTAATTCAAAAGTTTTTTGTTTTTTGTTTGTTTGTTTGTGTTGTTTTGAGACAAAGTCTCACTCTGTTGCCCAGGCTAGTGTGCAGTGGCACAATCTTGGCCTCTTGGGTTCACGTGGTTCTCCTGCCTCAGCCTCCTGAGTGGCTGGGATTATAGGCATCTACCATCATGCTTGGCCGATTTTTGTATTTTTAGTAGAGATGGAGTTTCACCACGTTGGCCAGGCTGGTCTCAAACTCCTGACCTCAAGGGATCCACCTGCCTCAGCCTCCCAAAGTGCTGGAATTACAGGTGTGAGCCACCACACCAGGTCAAAAGTCTTCTTTTCTTTACACTCTACAAATATATTTCACTTTTGACAATAAGAATATTTCTTAATAATTTTTATAAATTGAACTATTATAGATGAAATAGGAGAGCTTTTTAATTTACAATCAAATAAAATTTAGAGCTACTATGAATTCAAAGGAGGCCAGTGAGGAATCCATTTTTCAAGTGCAGAATCACTTTCTGAGTCATCTCACCTCACCTTCAACTTTTTATGCACTATTTTATATTCAACATTGGTTGCGTCATTCACGTATGTGAATCTTATTTTCCTGATGTGTAATTTCCTTTAAGTTAGGATCGTAACACCTAAATGCACAAGCCAATTATATTTTCATTGAAATTTTTAACAATTTAAGTTGCCTTTTTGTAAGTTAACATTTTAAGTTATTTTTCTCAAGTGTATTGCATCTGTATACACAAAAGTGTAATTATTTTCAAATTATTAAGAAACAAAGAGCTTTTTCTAGATTGGCTGAGAAATAAGAGTTACAGAAGGAATATCAAAACCACTTGGTTATCATGGTACAAGCAGACATCACTGAAACTTAGAGAGAATTGCTTTCCATTTCACTCCACTATAATTAATATGCTGAGAATGAAGGAGGCTGATGTTTGTAGATTAGGGTAAACAGTGGAGGGAAGTATATAGTTCTGACAGAGCTCAGAGTAATTCAAAGAAGTCAAGTAACAATGATATTTTGTGATAATATATTGCATTTATAGAATTTTTTTCTAAAGATTTCAAAGAACTTTATCTATATTATCCCATTTGGTCCCGCTAACATTCCATGAAGATAGGTAATGGCTGCTATCTTCCATCATTCTTTTAAAATAAATTGAACTTTAGGAAGATTAAGTGAATTTCCTACTCTGGGCTATCAGTGCTAAACCTCAGTGTCCTAATGCCCAGGGTAGGTGTTCTTTTCTGACTGACATCACACTGTCTTCTGCTAGAGCTGTCTTGAAGCTATGTATTGTACCTCAGTGATCTCATCTAACCAGATGGCTCCAATTATCACTATATAGACGATTCTCAAAAACAATACTTCTAGACCTGACTTGTCCCCTGAGTGCCAGACCCATATATCCTTTCTGTGCAATCTTGTGCAGCCATAACAAGGACATGCATTTGTTTATTGATTTAGAAAGATGTGCTTTATATACTGATTAAAACATGAAAGTTGCAGAATATTAAAAATAATAAGAGCGTATTTGGATTTTTTAAATGCCACATATATATGTGTGCGTGTATGTGTGTGTATGTGTTGATCATATCATTATGCATTTATCTCTATCTTTCAAAGCTCTAGTTACTGCATTAGCATATACAAATGTCTGAAAGAATATACACTAAACTGTTAATATTGCTTGGGGAAAATGTTCAGTAGAGTAGACCCCTTACATATTTTATTAGTATATTTATCTATATTTGGTATACATGTACCATTGTTGTGATTAATAAAAATAAATTATCTTAAACATAGCTTTTAAACATAAAAATAAATAAATAAAGTGTGAAAAAATAATAAAATTTTTTAAAAGGTCAGCACAGAACAAACTAATACCTTTAAAATGTAAAGGATTACCAAATAATCAAGATAGTATGGTACTGTCCATCCACATGCAAAATAATGAGGTTGGACTTTTACTTTATATAAAAATTAACTCAAAATGGATCAGAAACCTAAGTATAAGAGCTAAAACTATAAAATGCTTAGAAGAAAACAATAATAAAGCTTTGTGACCTGTGATTTGACAGTGGTTGCTTATATATGACACCAAAAGTACAAGCAAAACAACAACAAATTTATAAATCATGCTTCATTATAATAAAAACTTTTGTACTTCAAAGGTCACTATCAAGACAGTGCGAAAACAATCCACAGTATGAGAGAAAATATTCACAAGTTGTTTATCTGATAAGGCACTTGTATCTAGAATATATGAAGAGCTCTTACAATTCACTAATAAAATGACAACCCAGTTTTTTAAAGGACAAAGAATTTTGTGTTAGACATTTCTCAAAGAACATATACAATGGGCAATAGGTGCAGGAAAATATGCTCAACATCATTAGTCATCAGTGAATTGCAAATTAAAACCACAATGAGACACCACTTCATATCCACTAGAATGGTTATAATAATAAAACAGAAAATAACAAGTGTTGGTGATAGTATAGAGAAAGTGGAACCCCTTCATACATTGCTCTTGGTAATGCAAAATGGTAAAGCCAATGTGGGAGACAATCTGTCATTTCATCAAAACACTAAACATAGAGTTACTTGACATGACTGTTCATAGAAGAATTATTCATAATAGCTAAATGGTAGAAATAGCCCAAACATCCCTCAGTTGATGAATGGTAAACCAAAAGCAATGAAATATTGTTACATGCCACAATATGGATGAATTTTGAAAAGAGCTAGTCACAAAAGGCCATGTTATATTACTTCATTTATATAAAATGTCCAGAATTGATAAATCTATTTAGACATAAAGTAAATTAGTGATTGCTTAGAGTTTGTGTGTGTGTGTGTGTGTGTGTGTGTGTGTGGCTGAACTGGGGGATGATAACTGAAGGACATGGGATTTCCTTTTGGAGTGATAAAAATGTTCTAAAATTGATTGTGGTGATGATTGCACAACTCTATAAATATACTAAAAACGATTGCATTTTGCACTTCAAATGGGTGAATTTTATAGTATGTGAATTATATCTCAATAAAACTGTTGCAAAAGAAACAAAAATATAACGACTCCATTCAGTGAAAATTTTATACAGTAGCTGGTGCTGCTGGTCCTGGGACCACATCTTGAGAACCACTGAACTAAAAGATCTTCAGTTTACCCTTTTTATTCCCCCAGATTCCAAGTTAACCAGAAATCTTCATTCACTGACCATTTTAGTTGAGATTTTATTATAAATTGCTGTTGGATATAATTGGTTGCCGTAGGATTCTCCCTCATTGATCTACTGTACTTTGGGGACCCACAGTCATTGATTGCACAGCTTAGGAGCTTTGCTGTCTATTCTTATTCCATAGGATGAAGAAGAGGATCTCAGGACTGAACTCAACCTTCTGAGGAAGTACTCTTTCCACAAAAACATTGTGTCCTTCTATGGTGCATTTTTCAAGCTGAGTCCCCCTGGTCAGAGGCACCAACTTTGGGTATGTTTTTAATTACGCTGTTCTTATTCTATAAGAATAAGTTTTACCCAAGGATGTATGTTTTTATGAGTTGTCACTTTTGTGCATCTACAGGAAAACTTAGCACACAACTGTTAAAGTAGTATGGTGTATTAATCTGTTCTCACAATGCTATTAGATTGGTGCAAAAGTAATCGTGGTTTCTGCCATTAGACATACCCAAGACTGGGTAATTTATAAAGGAAAGAGATTTCATTGACTCATCCACATGGCTGAGGAGACCTCACAATCATGGCAGAAGGCAAAGGAGGAGCAGTCACATCTTGCATGGTGGCAGGCAAGAGACCTTGTTCAGGGAAATTCCCCATTATAAAGCCATCAGATCTCATGAACTTATTCACTGTCATGAGAACAGCATGCCCCCATGATTCAGTTACCTCCCACGATATATGGGAATTATGGGAGCTACAATTCAAGGTATTTGGGTGTGGACACAGAGCCGAACCATATCATTTCATCACTGGCCTCCCAAATCTCATCTCCTCAGTTTTCAGAAACAATCATGCCTTCCCAACAGTTCCCCAAAGTCTTAATTCATTTCAGCATTAACTCAAAAATCTACAGTCCAAATTCTCATCTGAGACAAGGCAAGTCCCTTCCATCTACAAGCGTGTAAAATCAAAATCAAGTTAGTTACCATAGATACAATGGGGGTATAGGCATTGGGTAAATATGCCTGCTCCAAATGGGAGAAATTGGCCAAAACGCAGGGGCTACAAACCCAATGC
This sequence comes from Macaca nemestrina, assembly GCF_043159975.1. Classification (NCBI taxonomy): domain Eukaryota; kingdom Metazoa; phylum Chordata; class Mammalia; order Primates; family Cercopithecidae; genus Macaca; species Macaca nemestrina. The sequence goes on along the minus strand of NC_092145.1, from coordinate 49,498,280 downwards.
ACATCCAAAATCCAGCAGAGCAGTCAAATCTTAAAGCTCCAAAATGATCTCCTTTGACTCCATATCTCACATCCAGGTCACACAGATGCAAGAGGTGGATTCCTATGGTCTTGGGCAGCTCCGCCTCTGTGGTTTTGCAGGGTACATCCTCCCTCCTGGCTGCTTTCACAGGTTGACATTGAGTATCTGTGGCTTTTCCAGGCACATGGTGCAAGCTGTTGGTGGATCTACCTTTCAGGGTTCTGGAGGACAGTGGCCCTCTTCTGACAGCTCCACCAGGCAGTGCCCCAGTGGTGACTCTGTGTGGGGGCTTCAACTCCACATTTCCCTTCTGCACTGCCCTAGCAGAGGTTCTTCACGAGGACCCGGCCACTGCAGCAAACTTCGGCCTGGACATTCAAGAGTTTCCATACATCTTCTGAAATCTAGGCAGAGGCTCCCAAACCTCAAGTCTTGATTTCTGTGCATCCGCAGGCTCAACACCATGTGGAAACTGCCAAGGCTTTGGGCTTGCACTCTCTGAAACAACAGCCCGAGCTGTACATTGGCCGCTTTTAGCCATAGCTGGAGTGGCTGGGACACAGGACACCAAGTCCCTAGGCTGCACACAGCAAGAGGACCCTGGGCCTGGCCCATAAAACCATTTATTTTTCCTCCTAGGCCTCTGGGCCTGTGATGGCAGGGGCTGCTGTGAAGATCTCTGACGTGCTCTAGAGACATTTCCCCATTGTCTTGGTGATTAACGTTTCGTTCCTTGTAGACATTTCCCCATTGTCTGGGTGATTAACGTTTCGTTCCTTGTTACTTTTGCAAATTTCTGCATTCGGCTTGAATTTCTCCTCAGAAAATGGGTTTTTCTTTTCTATTGCATAATCAGGCTGCAAATTTTCCAAATTTTTATGCTCTACTTCCTCTTGAACCCTTTGCCACTTAGAGATTTCTTCCAAAAGATACCCTAAATTATCTCCCTCAAGTTCACAATTCCACATATCTCTAGGGAAGGGGCAAAATGCTGCCAATCTCTTTGCTTAAACATAACAAAAGTCACCTTTGCTCCAATTCCCGACAAATTTCTCATCTCCATCTGAGACCATCTCAGCCTGGACCATATTGTCCATATCATTATCGACACTTTGATCAAAGTCATTCAACAAGTTTCTAGGAAGTTCCAAACTTTCCCACATCTTCCTGTCTTCTTCTGAGTCCTCCAAACTATTTCAACCTTTGCCTGTTACCCAGTTCCAAAGTTGCGTCCACATTTTCAGGTATCTTTACAGCAATGCCCCACTCTACTGACGCCAATTTACTGTATTAGTCTGTTCTCACGCTGCTCATAAAGAGCCTGGGGAATTTATAAAGGAAATTTATAAAGAGCCTGGGTAATTTATAAAGGAAAGAGGTTTAATTGACACAGTTCCACATGGTTAGGGAGGGCTCACAATCATGGTGGAAAGCAAAGGAGGAGCAAAGTCATGTCTTGCACGGTGGCAGGCAAGACAGCCTGTGCAAGGGCATTCCCCTTTATAAAACCATTAATCTCAGATCTCGTGAGACTTATTCACTATCACCAGAGCAGCATGGGAAAAACCTGCCCCCATGATTCAATTACCTCCCACCAGGTCCCTCCCATGACATGTGGGAATTATGGGAGCTACAATTCAAGATGAGATTCGGGTGAGAAACAGCCAAACCATATCATGTGGCAAAAGATACTCTGATTCCTGGAGATGGGAGCGATAAAATATGGGAAAATAACTTAAGTGCCTGACAAGGGGATTACTGGTGGAATGGGGGAGGACTCAAATGAATACCGGAAATATTAAACATAAACATTTTCAAATATTTTATGTGATTACTATGGTTGCTATTACAGAAATTACCCAATGAACTAATAAATAATGACTGGATAAGGATAAATTCTAATTAGCACTTGACGTGAGCATATGGGTGCATTTTAAGTTTTTGCAAAGTATATGCACTTACGGATAAACATAACTCTTAAGAACCTCTTTTCCAAATGGTAAGTTGACCTATCCTTTTCTTAGTCATTATGCCTGGAGTAACACAAATTCTAGATCAGTAAGATATAAATTGTAGAGGCTAAGTGTAACCTATGCTACCTAAGTTACCAGAATTTTTGCTGCCTTCCACTATGGTAAAAATAGTTAAATCACAAGAAAATCAGTTTTGGTCAAGGATGTCTTTATTAAAAATGGAATATATAGAATATAAGGTAGGGTTAGTATATACTTGAATCTCTATACTTGCTACATTTCCTTTCCATGTCCAAGTTAGTAGTATTTTTTCAAAATAATGACTAAAACTTTTCAGTATCTTCAAGTGACAATAAAATATTCTATTACATTCTAAATAATGGACTTCAGAGAATAGGACAGTGGACGTTATAGAAAGGTTTTCAACAAGGGGTGGAATTGAAACAGTGGTTCTCTAAATTTGGCAGGCATCAGAATCTCCCAGAGAGCCTGATAAAACACAGATTGCTGGGCATCACTCACAGAATTTCTGGTTCAGTAGATTTGGGGGTGTAGGTCCAATAAATTGTCTTTCCTAATAAGTTCGTATGTGATGCTGTTGCTACTGCTGGACTGATCACCACACTTTGAGAACCACCAAATTTATAGACCTTCAGCTTAACCCTGTTTTCTCTCAAATGTCCAGTTAAGATGCATCCTCTATTCTCTGATAATTCCAGTCGAGATTTTAGTAAATATGGCTGTATAGTTTAGTTACTGAGGAATTTTTTTGGCATACACTATTTGTCTTTTTTATATATTTTCACTTACAAGTTTTTTTCCTCTTGATAGTATAGCAGAATGTGAGAAATTTTGCAGTCTCCTTATTGGATATGTATTAGTACTCAGTTCATTCAGGCATTCAACATGTATCAATTGAATACTATCTGTCAGATATTGTGCTAGATGCTGAGAATAAAACGGTAAGCTGAATAGACATGCTCCTGACCCATTGGTGCTTACAATGTATTTGCAAAGACCAGCGTCAATCAAATAATCTCACGCATAAATGTATAATTGGTCAGAAGAGAAATATCATGGCTGTCTGTGGGTGAATAGCAAACTTTAATTAAGCTGGGAAATGAGAAAATCTTCCTTGAGGAATAAAAGCTTGAACTGAGATCTGAAGGATGAATAAACATTTAATGTATAAATTATTTGTGAAGATAAGAATTTTCATGGGACACTTCACAAATTTTTGCCTATATGAATCAGAAAAACAAATAGGAAGTAAGTAAGTAGCTTAATAATGACCATTAATGAAGAAGTGTATGTACCAGGCCCCATGCTTACAAAGTTAGGAGAATTACTGAGAATGTCTTACATTCCTTGTATAGTTGAACTCTTCTGACTCACATAAGCAAGATCTTCCAGGGTTTATGTTAGTTGAATGGCTTTAATTCTGGTTTGTCATGTTTCCAAATGAGGAGTTACCACAGTGTACCTGTTGTGCCCATTCAATATAGTCAATGCTTAATTCTCCACATGAAAATCAACTTTTTGTGGCTTATCTGTTTTCATTTTGTTTGGCTGCCTCTTCTTTTTGGTGAAAGTGTACTTAGGTGAAAGACATGCAATAATATCAATGGTGAATAACTGTAAATTAGGGGAGTAGTTTTCTGAAAAGAAGATCTTAATATTCCACAGGAAGTAAGGTAGACTTTTTGGATAGTCATGATTTTGAGTTTATCCTTTTGCTTCCATTCATCTATGGTGATAATTAATTTGCATGAAGTTTAAAAAAAGACATATTTTGCTCTTTTGATAAAGTGTTTTTGACGTGGGCAGTAATACGTAAACCTGTACTCAAAGAAAATATTGCTAGGATAATTATAATAGTTACATGCTCTTGTACATCGCTCTTTCCTCTAGTTAACTCATATTACCTGGAAGAAAATTTACTAGTTGGGCCCTCAATTTATTTGTGTCAAAAATAAACTTTCTGAGAAACTGAGTTTATTAATACAATAAAATCTGAATGAAATATTATCAAAGATACCAGTTTTAAAATAGGTTTTCCTTAGTAGTAATCCCATTTGGATGAAATTATCCCACAGGAATGCAATCGACAAATTCTCCCTTGGAGTTGTAGCTTGCCAGTATCTTGGGGAAAATAGTTTGGAATTTGAAAATAAAAACAAAACAACAAAAACCAAACCTAGCCTTAATGTTGAAATGTAAACTCTTTTGAGACCCTCCATATTTTGCTTCATCACCCCCAATTAAACTGTTTCCTTGACCATCCTTTCCTTCCCATTCCACTCATCACTTAGGTTTGTTCCTTGCATAAACTTCTTTCTAAAAGCATGTGTTTATTTAGTTTTTCATAAACTGAATGTTCTTCCTTTTGAGCATATCCAAACACCACCTATCCTTCAAGACATAGCTCAAACCCCAACTCCCAGTTAAATATCTCTGGTGAAATACCTGGCTTCTCTCCCTCCACAAATCTTTGGTTTTAATCCAACTCTCTCTAATTTCGCTAGCCTTTGGAGTCTTCCACCAGACAATTGAAGCAGTACTTGCAGTGCCTTAATCTCTAAACATTACATATAGATACAAACCATATGGACTAAAACTCTCCAGATAGTTTCAGAAAATTGAACACTAATTTTTTATACTTTGCTGGCTTTCCTGCAGATGGTGATGGAGTTATGTGCAGCAGGTTCGGTCACTGATGTAGTGAGAATGACCAGAAATCAGAGTTTAAAAGAAGATTGGATTGCTTATATCTGCCGAGAAATCCTTCAGGTGAGTCTTCATATAGTTATTCTCTTCTGATCTTTTAAGAACCTGGGAGTAATATATACAATGCACCTTATACCTGCTTGTATCAGATAGTTTAGGTATTCTAAACATAACCTGTACATCAGGATATCTGAAAAGGCCAAAAAGCTTTTGAGAAAGCCGATTTGCAGCTGACGCCTTTAAATAAGCTAGGTAACGAGCTTCTTTGAAATCATGGCCTTTAATACTACTGTCAGATTAAGATTACTGTGTTCAGTGGATCATGGAAATGACCACTTGGATTATTTATTATGTTGTTATTATTTTACAGTTCTTTAAACAAAAACATAGCACAAGCATCATAGATTAAGATGAAGGTGAGTCAGAAGAAGTCAGTATTTTATGGAATGGCCTCAAATCATCTGTAGCCTTTTGGCAGACAAACATTTTCTTTGATTACTGCCCCCATTTTAAATTTATTTATTTTCCACACCCAATTGGATGAGAGCAACAATCTTCTTGATCTACCAAATCCCATCTTTTGTGGCTTAAGTTCTTAGGGTCATCCAAGAAGGATATTAACAGAATTGAACAGTACTACTCATACAGTGTTAGAATGTCCTACCTGTCATTTTGGTTGGATTCACTTGTGATGACAGTGTAAATGGTTGAGAGTTCAAACTCTGGACTGAGTTTACATTTAGTTTACTATGGATAAATTTTATCACTTGGAATCAGTTACTTAATTTTTCCAAGGTTCATTTTCCTCATCTATATTATAAGGGTGATATTAACACCTTTCTCAAAGGGTTTCTGAGAGGAATTAGTAATTTAGTCCATGTAAAGCACTTAGTATAATCCTTGGCAAAGAATAAGGGCTCAATAAATGTTAGCAGTTTTATTGTTACTTTATTATGAATCTCCAGTTAGTGTCTGAGGCAATCTCACTACAGCTTAACATTGCATACCACGTGATGGGTTAGCCAGGTCACGGGTAAATTTTAGTGGTGAATGGGCTAGAGCCAAAGTGTGAAGCCAACACAGATTACAAATGCTGTAAAATGAATTTCCACATTCCCCTAAATTCTCAGTCTACAAGGCTGACTAGAAAATATTTTGGACTAAACAAATGGTTGGATAAGAAATAGAGCAAAACAATGGCTGAGCTATGATATTCAAGATGTCCAGGTCTTTACTCTTATGGTTAGTTGGAAATACGGAGGCTAGAAAGGAAGGTGAAGTGGCCCAATGTATACAAACATTACTTTGGGTACTCTTTTTTCTCATGGGTGTCCTGATTTATTTTCCTTTCCTTATAGCCAAAAGTCATATTTCTGGGAACGGGTTGTAGTGATTCCAGCCTAAAGAAAGAATTGTGTCTGAAACATCAAAATTAAGCTGTTTCTCTTATCAAAAGTTTTTCCAAAAATACTAAGAACTGTACCAGAAAGAAAGAAAGAAAGAAAGAAAGAAAGAAAGAAAGAAAGAAAGAAAGAAAGAAAGAAAGAAAGAAAGAAAGAAAGAAAGAAAGAAATATATACTGATGTGGCTTTTTAAAAAATATATACAGGGTTTAGCTCACCTTCACGCACACCGAGTAATTCACCGGGACATCAAAGGTCAGAATGTGCTGCTGACTCATAATGCTGAAGTAAAACTGGGTAAGTTTATTCTTATAGTATTTTAAGTCCAAAGCATCTTAATGGAGAAAGCTCCTTTAAGATAACTATGTTTTCTATCATGTCCCTGTCAATATCCTCTACTTATTTGAGCTGGATTTTCCCTGCCTGCAAAACCAGTCAAAATTTGAAAATTTGTTTGGGAGAGGAGGCGGGGCAAAAGAAAGAAGATGCACCTACCTGCTTCTTTGAAATCATGTGGATAAAACAACTTTTGAATTGTAATGGGGATTTACTTTTTGGTCATCGCTTTACCCTCTATTAGAAAGAGCTATTATATTTATTTCAACAATTGAATTGAGTATTTACCATGTACAAATTTCGATGCCATGGGCAAGGATTTAAAAAAAAATTGTTTTACATGACAGACTCGTATTTTCTCAAGAATATCAAAGAACTTTTAAATTATGTAAGGATGAATTGCTTATTTGGATTTTTTCAGATATGTAAAGAAATGATATTGATCAGAATTGATGCTCCAATAATATGCAAGTCAAGTTCAGAATTATAAATCAAAAGACTGGAAGTACCTAGCTTTCTATGCCAGAGTTTAGAGTTATATAATTTATTTGAAAATAACCACACATATTTTCTCATTTTCTTGTCCTTAAGCACATAAGGAACAATATATTGTACCCTTTAATGTGTAAAATAAATGTCAGTAGTTATTAGAATAATGCCATAAAAATTATGTCAGTACATTGTAGTGGCAGATAACCCCATTGATATAGAAAATAAGTCACTTGCATTATTTTTCAACAGTTTGTAAACATGTGTCTGAACATGACCTTAAGATGTTTCCCATTTTCTTGCTAAACAGATAGAACAATAGTAGAGATTTTGTTCATTCATTAGGAACATTGGAAGAAGCATGAGGTAGTAATTGTTTACTCTTGGAATAAGTGAAAATAGTTTCAAGACAGTGTACTATTTATTTTGCATCTGTCTAAAAGCTATAAAGCTAGAAACACAATTTTAAAATCACAAGGAGAGGCCAGGTGCAGTAGCTCACACTTGTAATCCCATCATTTTAGGAGATTGAGGCATGAGGATCACTTGAGACCAGGAGTTCAAGAGCAGTCTGGGCAACCTAGCAAGACCTTACCTCTACAAAAAAAAAAAAAAAAAAAGGTTTAATTAGCTGGGCATGGTGGTGCGCACCTGTGGTCCCAGCTACTCGAGAGACTGAGGCAGGAGGATCACTTGAGCCTAGGATGTTGAGGTTGCATTAAACTATGATTGTGCCACTGTACTCTAGCCTGGGCAGCAGAGGGATACTTTGTCTCTAAACAAGAAATGAAGAAATAATAAAAATGTAAAAAATACATGAAAGGCATACATATTTCACATTTAAATACTCAGAATAGATAGTTCATCACAAGGCTAAACACTGTGTTCACATATAGAGCAACACTCTCATATACTTGTGTCAAGTTGCTGGCCAACGCAAACATTTACAACACAAAAGAGAAATTGTACGTAAATGAAAAGCCACTGAAATATCTGTCACAATGTCCATGCACTAAAGTTCATGTACTTTCCTCTGGAGGAGAGACCTTCTACTGCTGGATTAGAGTTTAATCAGATTTACTTTACATGTAGTCTGTGTACAATTTATTCTAGATTTCTCAGATTATCACTATTTTTAAGTAACACATTATAAAATTTAATCACACACCTTTTACACTTAATTCTTGTACAATTTGTTTTAAATTTTTAAGATTATAGTTGTTTTTAAACAACGTAGTATAAGAAGAAAGTTGCAGAAAGCAAACCTAATGACAGCCAAAGGAAGTGATAGAAGGAAAAGAGATGGAAAAATGATTCTATTGCAGTTGCAATTGCTCAATAATCTTCATATTCCAGCCTGTAAGGTCATGAAAGAAAACTTTAAATTATGCCGTTGTTGAGGTTTCGTCTCGTCTTGGCTTTCATTTCTCTTTCTCTTGCTCTTTTTTCTTTTCTTCTATTAATCAGTCTTCTAGTCTTTTCTCCTTTCATTTTCTCCTCTGGATATATGCCTTATACCAACTTATGGCCTTCCTAGGTAATTCTTGGCCCCTAATACCAGTTCACAGGGATAGTGAGAATGCTGGGCTATTATTAAACCTGTTTCTTTAAAAAATCTAGATAAAAACATGGTACAACACCCAAAGGTGATCTTCACAAATATTGTGGACTTTTTTTTGTTGTTGTCGTTCTTGTTAGATCCTTTAAAACTGCCTTAAACGCTTAGGTTTTTCTTTTTCCTTTTTCTTCTCTTCCCCTAAATTCCTGAAGCTTCTTTTCAGTCAGTTTTGTTCGCCATCCTCTGGATTCCTGGAAACCATTCTAAATTAGAAAATCTACTTCATTTTTTATCCGTGTTTTATTTTTTCTGGAATAAATAACCCCAGCCTACTTTAGCCTTTTTTTCTGTTTCTGAGGATACCATACCAAATATTTTCTTATAATGTATCCCACAGATGAAGACTGAACTTTTATAATCTAAGCTGAGATATAGATACCACAGTAAATACCTGCATCTGATTCAAAAGATCTATGTAGGAATTTAAACTAAATTCTAGCAGAAAACTCATTTTTCTTTATCAGTGTGATAGAGCCTTCTTATATGATATGTGAGGCTTCCTGATAAAGTGCTAATAGGTTTTAGATTTCTTTGATCTTACTTATGGTTCTGGTCTTCCTTCAGCTTGGTTCCAGGTCCAAACACTACATATGTTATCATTTTGGAGGTTCAGAGTGTCCTGACAGAACATTATTTTTAATATTCATGGTAAACATTCAGCCAAACCTACTGTAGATTTATAACAGCACTGCTGAGTCTCATTCCAAAATAAATAGCAGCAAAAGCTTATTCTCCAATATTCCTGGAGTAGACTTCATGGTAAAGTTTGCTAGGCTGGAATGAAAATCTGTTATTCATTGTGGCTTTTGTATCAGCTTTCCAAGTTAAAGCAATAACTTATTAAACTTTTTCTTCCTGATTGGTTATTTTGACATATAATGATTTTTGGCAGTTGATTTTGGAGTGAGTGCCCAGGTGAGCAGAACTAATGGAAGGAGGAATAGCTTCATTGGGACACCATACTGGATGGCACCTGAGGTGATTGACTGTGATGAGGACCCAAGACGCTCCTATGATTACAGAGTGAGTGTGAGAATTCAGTGGAAATTACAATTTGGAAGGGATTTTTGATTAACATTTATTTTTAATGATAAAACAAAAAATAAAAAGCAAGCAGCTCCTCCTTTTACGTTAAATGCTAGTAGGAAATACAAGCCTTTATTTCAGTAAGTGGTTTGATTATATTCATAAAATAATATTTTCTAAGAATGTGGACAAAGTATACCACTGAGAGTTACCTGAATTTGAGGCAGAATGTGTAGTTTATGTTGCTTGTCACTTATTGGTAAAAATATTATATAATGTGGATTTATATGCATATAAAAATTTAACTTCCAGGGACAAAGGACATTGTAAACTTAAAAATGAATAAATGTAAAGCCAATTATTAACCTCCACAGTAACTTAGCTCCAGAAAAGACAAAAAATAATTTGACTACTCAGAGTAATGGAGAAAATCCTTGGCATATTTCACCTCCAAAACCACAGAAAATCAGTGGAATAGACAAACTAAGTAACAATTCATGCTATTTATTAAAATTTCCACTGAAACTGCAATTTGAACAATATACGTATATCCATGTACACATTTCAAAAGGTTGATGTGGAAAGAAAATTCTCCATTTGCTATAGACTGGAAAAACCTCACTCACTCTCCACGTAAGTCATCCAAACAATTCACTGTGGTCTCCCTGAGTGGAACCTAGGACTCAATACTTGAAGTTGATTAAGATTCATCTCTTTTCCCTTTCCTTAAGTGCCCTCTACATGATCTGCAAAATAATTATTTACTGAGAGTCTATTATGTTCAGTGCTGTTAGGAGCTATGAAGATTATAGAAGCATGTTCTTCAAGTGGCTTTTTATAAAAATAATGCTTTATATTTGCATACTTTTTGCAGTCTTCCAAGGACTTTCACCTGTATTCATTATTTATTTTTAGTTTTTAGCACCATGTAACTGAAAGAAATCTTAAGCATAGACTATCACAACTGAAGCTAAGAAATCTATAAACTAGGGTTCTAAAAATCCAGCTAACCTCCAAGGCCGCAGATCACCTGAGGTCAGGAGTTCGAGACCAACCTGACCAATATGGCGAAACCCTGTCTCTACTAAAAATACAAAAAAATTAGCCAGGTGTGGTGGCAGGCACCTGTAACCCCAGCTACTGGAGGCTGAGGCAGGAGAATCGCTTGAACCCAGGAGGCAGAGGTTGCAGTGAGCCGAGATTGCGCCACCGCACTCCAGCCTGGGTGACAGAGTGAGACTCTGTCTCAAGGAAAAAAAAAAAAAAAAGAATTCAGAAAACCTGTTTAGGAGCCATTTGGCCAGCCAGTGTATCTCTAGCCCTGTGCCCTTTCCACAATCTGAAGAAAAAAAATACTAAATAGTTGGTACTGAAGATAATTTTCTAGTCTCATTATAATTCTAGCCTTAGTTTAGTATATTCCAGGAACTGCTGAAGTACACACACACATGCACACACACACACACACACACACACACACACACACACACACATATATATATCAGTCCTATGTAAGTGTATGCTATTATTATCACCATTTTACATAAAGTGGAATTAAGGCACAGGGAGTTAAAACATTTGCCCAAGATGATACAACTTGTGGGTCTATGTAATAAAATGTCTTTATGACAACTTTATTTTGGTATTTCAGGTAAAGCAATAATAGCAATGCATCCAAGATGAACTTTCCTTGCGCTTAACCCCATTCCCTATCAACCTGTTGTGCAGTGAGGTACTGGCTGATCACAAGCTCAGATTATGTCTGCCTATAATGTCACTCTGTAATGAAGCTTCATTATAGGAAACCCATAAAAGGGCTCTGGCATTGACATCCACATCCCCAGCTAAACACTGTTTTGACATTCTAAATACTACAAATTTCCTATTTTTAAGTGACTTTTTTGTCATCTTTTTCTTTGCAGAGTGATGTGTGGTCTGTGGGAATTACTGCCATTGAAATGGCTGAAGGAGCCCCTCGTGAGTAAAAATGTTTGATATTTATTAAAGATTAGGGAAATGTACTGTACAAATCGTACAAATCTCTCTCTGTGGAAGAAGATGAGATTGTCACTTGTACCACTCAGTTTTCACTGGCCACACAGGTGTCATACTGTGTGCCAAACTACCAATGGTGGCCTTTTCAGTGATTACCAAATGCTTTCTTCAGGATAGCTAGATGTGGGTATATAAATCAGCTTGTGCTTTTCTTTCTTATGATATCTTATTTTAGATTGAGTGTTGTTTCAGTTTAGTCTCAGTAGTATTTGGTCCTGACAATCCTAGGCAACCAGAGTAAGGACTCTGGTTGGCATTCCAGTCTATATTTCCTGGTGGAATATTTAGATTCCAGAACATTTACAGTCACACACTGCTACTGCCTCAGGCTGTGATAGTTGAGAAAATTCTCCAGCATTTCATTGAAATTGAGCTAATCTTCAGCAATATCAGGAAGTAAGCCTGTTTTTTTTTTCCTTTGGAGTCAAGTCAGCTTACCTTTGGTGCCCTCTTTACTCCTTTCAGCTGCCTCAGTGCCCATTTCATCTTGTTTTCTCTACCTCCCCATTATTTAAATGACCTGTTAGCATCCTGTTCTCTCAAGGCACTGCTTTCTGATAGGAAAGTAAAAACGGAATGTAAACTTGGGTGTAAGTGATTGATAACCATCTAATGTGTGACTCCAGAGCACAGCATATTTGCTGTCCTTAGTACCTGAAATCTAAAAGTATAAATGACAGTGCATCTCTGGTATTGTTGGATGAGAAGTGTAAAGTAATACCTTCTGGGGTATGGGGAGGGTTGCTTTGCTTTCCCCTCTCCAAAGCAGATTCTATAGGTTCACATGTTCTTGTATGCTCTATCTGCAAAATGTCCACTCATCAAGCTTTATGAGCTTGAACGATCTTAGCATTTCGTTTCAAGGCCAATGAGAGGAATTTCAAGAAATAGAAATAACGGTAACATAATTGTTGAAAATTCCTGATATCCCTTGGAATATCAAAGAGGGGCTGGGATAAAGCTAGGACACCTGTGGATATCATGTTACTTCTGCCTGTATTATAGTGCCCCCAAATCAGCAAAGTACCTAAGTTGGGTGAATAAAAAATTAATAATGGAAAATGTTAAAATGTAATAAGATTACATATGACACACACATAAAATTGAAACGATACTGAGGGGATGTGGATTATTCCTCATCATCTCCTGATTATTTCTGTTTTGGAAACCTACTTAGATTATGTTAAATTGAGCAGCAGCAACTAATATTTCATATTAGTATTGATGATGCATGGATTTGGTTAGGATACATGCTTGCATTGAGTAGCATCTTTTTTCCATTGTTTCTGAATGCTCACCATGCCTTTTCGGAAAACCAACTTTCTATGTTTTGCAGTTTGTACTTCCTGGGTCACCTTTGTTTGTTTTAATTTTTTTTATTCCGAAATATTAAGTTATGGGAAAAAGTATTGGTGAACAAACTCACAGGAGTGCAGAGAAGGAGTTTTGCACAGATTACACAAATGGCAAGCTTCTTACAAAAGATAAGTGAAGGCCAGGAGATGTGGAACTCACAAAGAGAGAAAATAGGGCTGGCCTGCCTGGATCAGTAATTGGAATAGTACAACTTTGGTCAAGAGCAGCCCTAAATAGCCTCCCTACTAAAACATTTCTCTTTTATCGGTGTCCTTTATTGCCTGGAATATTAATTTTGTGTGGAAATAATTGTCATCACTTTAACTGCAGAAATCCTCCAGGTTATAATTATTTTTTTCATGGAAAGGCCATCATAAGGGATGGCCTTCCAAAGTACCAATTATCTGATAACATCCTCTGAGTTCTAGGTAACAAAATTCTCTTCCTTTGGTCTTCTTTTGGTGAGTCTTTTCCAGAGAAGTAAAGAGAAAGAAAGAATAACTTCTCCCTGACAGGATGCCATAGGGCATGGGTCCCCAACCTCTGGGCCACACAGCGGGAGGTGAGCAGCGAGCAAGTGAGCAAGCGTTACCACCTGAGCTCTGCCTCCTGTCAGATCAGCAACAGCATTAGATTATTCTAGGAGTGGGAACCCTATTGTGAATTGAGCACGCAAGGGATCTAGGTGGTGCATTTCTTATGAGAATCCAACTCATGCCTGCTGTTCTGAGGTGGAACAGTTTCATCCCAAAACCAACCCCCTACCCCCAGGTCCATGGAAAAATTGTCTTCCACAAAACTAGTCCCTGGTGCCAAAAAGTTTGGGGACCACTGTTGTAGTGGCTCGAGAAAGAGAGAACTGGACACTTGTAAACCAGGAACCCCTTCAGTCCCTAGGTTCTGGGTAGGAATTCAAACAATATGGGGACCTTTAAACCGAGGCCAGAACTTTTATAATAATCATCCAAACATCAGAGTATCAAAGCCTAATTTTGAATAGATGTAGTTTTTAGTCTCTACCTTTTATAGAAAAGATAATCTGTGCCTGGAGGAGAAGCGGGATAGGATCAGCAGTTAATTCTGACACCCCTTTCTTGGTAAAGCTGTACAGTAGTCAACTTGCCTTAACCTGGACCATATTTTCCCCTATTTTACATTATCCTTGATATTGTAGATCATTTTAAATATCCTCAATGTTGCTTCTTTATAGTCCTACTTCTATTCCTTGTAGTGTCGCTCTCTCATACCCCATATCTATCTTTACCTGAGTGCATTGTGGCTCAAATCTACCCCTGTCCCATCAAGAGGCCTATTCCTTCAATATTCAGAAGATTGCCTCAGATCTCAACGTGTGTTAAGAATAAACCACGTTATTTAACCTAATTAAAACTAAGCCCAGTTTAATATGTGTCCGACCCTTCAAGAGATAATGTGATTTTTAAGAGAGGCTTGCTGTTTCAAAGGAATGAACCTCTAATGATGAACATTTAGGTAGTGTTATGAGATATGGGTTGGAGGGGGCAGTTACTGACATTACTGAAATTAGACTATATAGGAAACCATAAACAGCTGCTGTTGTACCCACCCTATGCTCCATTCCTTTGTGAACTTTTCCTTTCTGTTAAAGAAAACTTACCTATTCTGTGTCCTAGCTCTTGACCCCTGAAGATGTTGTCAGTGGACTGACTGTTGCTCAGATGTTAATAAATGACAACTGTTTAATATTGTACAAACTCACTTACAATAAGTTTAAAGGAGAGAACCTGGAGACTGATTGGACATAGTAAAAGAATAAAAAGGGTTAAATATGATCCTGATATTTTGTGCTTGGAGCTAATTCTGCCTCAATTATAAAAATGCACCTTCTATTAATTTATACCCATGTAATTGAAAATAAAGCTTGGCCTTTTAACAACTGCCTTTGTATAGCCCTAATAAAATCACTCTGTGGAGTTTTTGTCTACTACTATGAAAGGTCAGTTTGTCACTTTAGGTTTTTCTGAGGATGCGTTTTGGGAGAGAAAGGATGGCTCTATCAAGAGTCATTAATATCAAATTATCCTCACAAGAATGACACACTTGTAATGTTAGATGAAATTGACACTATGGTTCTCCACTGGGGATTTTTTGCGCTGCCAACTTTCTTTAATCAAAACGCAAGAGGAAATAAGTAAAGTGAGGCATATTTAAACACTTACAGGAAAAACCAAAATTCTCAAACCAATGAGGTAATTAATTTATATAACACGTATTGGAATAGGTTTTTATTTTTATGCCTGTGTGTATGAAACAGAGAATGAAAGTCCAGTAATTTGGCACAGTCTCAGAGTGCCATAGAGTCAACATCTTTGTTATAATATCAATAGCTGATATTTATTTAGCATCTACTACATGTCAGATACTTTTGAGGGGGATTTAAAAAATATTATTTAAAAAATTTTTGTGCATCCATAGTAGGTGTATATGTTTATGAGGTAAAGACACTTCTACTTGTAAGTTGCTAATTAATCCTCATGACAATTCTTTGAAGGAATTCCCCTTGCTACATTTCCTGTTTTTCAGATGAAGAAACCAAGATACAGATAGGTTAAGTAATTTGCCCAAAGTCACAAAGGTAGAGCTAGGTTTGAACCCAGATGGTCTTACTCTAGGGGGTGTATTCTTAACAGTTGCACTATACCTATTTTTTTCTAGAACTCTCAGCTTCCAAAACAGATTCTTCTAAGCTTTCTAGACTACTAAATCATTTTTCTTTATATATTATTGTACTAAGCTAGTAGTTTGGTTTAATTTTTCAGTCTATAATTGCATATTCCAATTTTATAACTAAATACCTGCAATACAAAAACATAGAGGTGTGCTTGTTTCACTTTCAGTTAACTTTTCTAGATGTAAATTATCAACTATACATTTCAAATATTTTGTCTAGTTTACTCTTAGTTTATCCTACTTGATGATAGTGAAACTTGAGAATCTTATATATTGCAACATTGCATTAAAACAAGTTTTTCTCTTTTGAAATACATTCTTTTGTATCTATTTGTCCCTTAGTGTTTACTCAACATAATATGTGAAAGATCACTGAGAATGCCCTCTGGAATGAGGAGTGCATTCTTTAGTTACCCTTCTCATTCTTTCTAAATTTATCTATTTCCCTTTGCAGCTCTGTGTAACCTTCAACCCTTGGAAGCTCTCTTCGTTATTTTGCGTGAATCTGCTCCCACAGTCAAATCCAGCGGATGGTAAAGATGAATGTCTTGATCTCCTAATTACATTGACTTGACATTTTTATGTTAGCAAAAAAGTTTTAATTCATTTGGTCAGTCCTGCTCCACCATCCTTGTTGAACAATATTTCCTAAAATCTAATATCTTAACCGGGAGGTCTAAATGACCAGTTTTCATTAAGAGGTAGCTAGCCAACTCTAAATAAGTAATATCCTCTATAGTATTTTCTGATGATATTACTGTACTGCCGTTAATGGGCATGTTCAGTTGTTTCCCCAGTAATGGGATGAACTGATGGCAACTATTTGTGAAGTTTCTTGTGGTGCTTATATAGGCAGTCAGTTATATGCAGCCCTGTTGATTAGTCCTTTAAACTAAACACACACAGACCTAGAGCAGAAGACTTGTTCTCCCAGGGCACTTACGTGCCAGCTAAACTTGGGAATCCTTCTCTCTGAAGCTTGTTGATCTTGTACCTGAAACTTTTGTTTATTGTTAGTTTTTATTGCTTTCCCTGGTAGAAGTGGTGACTATGATTTGATTGCTAACATTCTGCATTGAAATTCAATTTAACCCTTTCCATGGATTCAATTTTTATGGCCACATCTATTTTCATGGGTCATTTTACAAGATTAGTTAGTCCTGGTGCTTTTAGCACCCTCTTTTTACATCATTATATTCATTCCTCTGTAGTTAACACTGTGTATAGTCAAATGAAAAATACAGAGTATGACTGCTGTGGGCCAATCAATCTAGTCTTGCAGACTCATATATCACATTAACTATTTAATCATCATATCTGCACTTGAGTTTTTACCAAGTACATACAGTTAACTCATTGAAATTTCTACTGTAATTTAGATGGAATATGCTATTGACTACTCTTGCTTCTTTTTCTGAGGTCTAAATGGCCTCACTTTATAATGTATGTTGCTAAACTGCAGGATATTTGGCAATTGAAAAGACAATAATACCTAAAGGCAACTCTCTCCAAATAGGATTTTCAAAGAGGCATGTGGGTAGTGGTGGGAAGAGGTCTGGCAGGCCTGAGAACACATTTTTTCTCTCTTTGACTCATTTTTTAGGTCCCGTAAGTTCCACAATTTCATGGAAAAGTGTACGATAAAAAATTTCCTGTTTCGTCCTACTTCTGCAAACATGCTTCATCACCCATTTGTTCGGGAAATAAAAAATGAACGACATGTTGTTGAGTCATTAACGAGGCATCTTACTGGAATCATTAAAAAAAGACAGAAAAAAGGTAGAATCTGTGAAGTTTTATTTTACTGAAATGAATATTCAGAGTTTATTCATGTATTGTTTCCAGGAAAAAATATTTGTTTAAGAATTAGATTGAAAGTAAAACTTCTGAGGCCTTCGATATTTAGTTTTTCCATTAATATGCCATGTGCTCTTATTTGATTATCTCTTACATGCGTGTGTGTGTATGTGTGTGTGTGTCTGTGTGTGTATAGTTACTAATTCTTGCCAGTTTCACCTGGCAAATGTTCATATTTACGAAGACCTTGAAAGCATCCAATAAAATTTTGTGATATGCCAATTTTAAGTAACTAAATAAAATAAATAAAAGATAAAAGATAAAAATGTATATCTTACTGTTTTTTTCAGCTGGCATTTTGACTCTACAAGAGATAAATGGATTTATAATTAACCATTTATTGACTGCTAATTTTGAAGTAGTATTTGTGCATCATATAAAGCTTGTTTTATGTACTAAATCCAAATATAAAATATAAAGGAACTAATTTATACAAATAAACATAAACTTCTGTCTATTAATAAAAGTGAACTTCTGTTAAAAATGGCAGGATTTGCAGTGAGCCAAGATTGTGCCACTGCACTCCAACCCGGGTGACAGAACAAGATGCTGCCTCAAAAAAAATAAATAAAAACAAAAGTGCCTGAATGGATTTTCACCAAGTCCAGAAGAAGCCCCTGGGAAGTTCTAACTTTATATGTTATGTTACATATTCCACATTTGACTTTGCGGACCATAGGCAGAGTTGAGAGTAACAATGGAATGTAAAAGGGAAAACTTGTAAAAACAGGCATCCTCAGATCAGCTGTGGGATTGACTGCAGTGGGGCTTGTTGTATCTGTACATGTATCATGTTTTGAGGCAAGGAGCAGCAAGAATTAATTTATTTGCCTGTGATAATGAAGTTATTGAACCAACATTACAGAGGCCAGCCAGTTTCAAATGGGTTCAGGAAAACCACACATCTACTTGGTAATTTGCTAATTTCCAGAGTTGCAAAATTTCCGAAATGTTACCTGTAGGAAAAGTTCCATGTATATGGAAGTTACACTAAAGATATAAATATAGTTGCTCTAAACATTTTAATACAGGAAATTCAGAAGAAAACTCTTGTTTGTAAGCTTCTATATTTCAGTAGTCGTAGTACAGCTGATAGGAAAGAAGCTGAAAGTTTTCAATGTGTTTAGTGTAAAACACAGAATTAAGAATTTGCTTTCTCATTGAAAAGACCAAATATCAGTCTCAAGCCATAAAGTCCTTACATCTAGAGCCCACAGCTTTAAGTTTTGCTTACCATTATTTAGAGTTTCTCTTGTCTCATTCTCCCTTTGTCACATTCTCTCTTCTTTCTCTTTAGAATTGCAGAAATCAGATTGCTAAATTTTCTTTTCTCTGTTCAGAGAAATTAATCTGCATGCAATAGCTATATTGTGCTGCAAAAGTGGGCCTAGAAACTAGAATATGGTCTACATCACAAACCAAGTACGTTTGAAGGGCTACCTTCTTGCCCTTGTAATTCACTCCACATCCTGAGAAGCAGAGGGAACAACTTGACTAAAGTGGATAACATGCTTATCTGCTGACTGTTTATGCATTATGTTTTTCTCTTTCATAAAAAAAGGAATACCTTTGATCTTTGAAAGAGAAGAAGCTATTAAGGAACAGTACACCATGAGAAGATTCAGGTGCGTTCCACAAATTGCATATATAATTTGATGATAGCAATTCACATAAGGCAGTTGATTCCATACTGTTGCCTTTGACTCAGAAAGACTTAATTCTTTCTGATACAACAAATAACAAATCTCTGTTTTTAAGAGATATTGAGTGAAAATGTGAGGAGAATTCTTTATTACTACCCAAAGACTCCTTAATATCTGGCAAGTGAATGATCAAGTAGATATCAGATTTCATTAATAATTAAATACATTAGTAATACAAATGTTACCTGCAGAATATTTCAGACATTAAGGGAATGATTTCGGAAAGGTTTACTAGAGATATCTTCATTGCAGAAAATGTCCATCTTTTAAAGTAAAAACAATGCCCCTGAATGGCTCCATTCCACTAAAAATTCTAATTGTATGCCAATAATTTGTGTGTTTATTTTAGAGGACCCTCTTGCACTCATGAGCTTCTGAGATTGCCAACCAGCAGCAGATGCAGACCACTTAGAGTCCTGCATGGAGAACCCTCTCAGCCAAGGTGGCTTCCTGATCGAGAAGAGCCACAGGTCCAGGCACTTCAGCAGCTACAGGGAGCAGCCAGGGTATTCATGCCACTGCAGGCCCTGGACAGTGCACCTGGGCCTCTAAAGGGGCAGGCTCAGGCACCTCAACGACTACAAGGGGCAGCTCGGGTGTTCATGCCACTACAGGCTCAGGTGAAGGCTAAGGCCTCTAAACCTCTACAAATGCAGATTAAGGCACCTCCACAACTACGGAGGGCAGCCAGGGTGCTCATGCCACTACAGGCACAGGTTAGGGCACCTAGGCTTTTGCAGGTACAGGCCCAGGTATCCAAAAAGCAGCAGGCCCAGACCCAGACATCAGAACCACAAGATCTGGACCAAGTACCAGAGGAATTTCAGGGTCAAGATCAGGTACCTGAACAACAAAGGCAGGGCCAGACCCCTGAACAACAGCAGAGGCACGACCAGGTGCCTGAACAAGAGCTGGAGCAGAACCAGGAACCTGAACAGCCAGAGGTACGGGAACAGGCTGCTGAGCCTGCACAGGCAGAGACTGAGGCAGAGGAACCTGAGTCATTACGAGTAAATGCCCAGATATTCCTGCCCCTGCTATCACAGGATCACCATGTGCTGTTGCCACTACATTTGGATACTCAGGTGCTCATTCCAGTAGAGGGTCAAACTGAAAGATCACCTCAGGCACAGGCTTGGACACTAGAACCCCCACAGGCAATTGGCTCAGTTCAAGCACTGATAGAGGGACTATCAAAAGACTTGCTTCGAGCACCAAACTCAAATAACTCAAAGCCACTTGGTCCGTTGCAAACCCTGATGGAAAATCTGTCATCAAATAGGTTTTACTCACAACCAGAACAGGCACGGGAGAAAAAATCAAAAGTTTCTACTCTGAGGCAAGCACTGGCAAAAAGACTATCACCAAAGAGGTTCAGGGCAAAGTCATCACGGAGACCTGAAGAGCTTGAACTCTCAGATTTAGAAGCCCGCAGGCGAAGGCGCCAACGCAGATGGGAAGATATCTTTAATCAGCATGAGGAAGAATTGAGACAAGTTGATAAAGTAAGAATTTTTGATATTTTTACTCTGAGTCAAAAATGAGGAGAAAATGTGATAGCTCATGCTGATGATTTTTCTCAGTAAAACCAAATGAAATAAATATTCCTTGTGTTCCACAGAAGATAAATAATTTGTACTTCAAATAAATTTTCCTGAAATTTCTAGATAATTGTGACTAAATATGAGAAAAATATTTTTCAGTATCTCTACTGAAATATAGCTTTAATTATTAGTTTTCTGCCTATTATTCTTTATCTAATAAAGTGTCAACAAATGCACATTTAAAATTACTATTTTGGATCTTTAAAAATTACTTTCATAACTTAAAATTTCAAAGATAACTCATCAAAAATAAGCACAAAACAAAATTTGCTTTTGCTACTCTAACCTTTAAGTTAGTTTATTCTTTCTTCCAATAGAATGCTGAACTATACTAACTGAGTGAATTACACTCATTTTTGTGCTACAGGATGTTTAAATCAAGGTTAAAATGAGAAGGCAAAGCAGTTTCCAAAATATTTTGTATATGGTTACCATATTTATGACTTGTTTCACTAATGTGCTTCCCGTTTTACATAATTAATCAATTATGTGGCTTCACAGAACATGAAACAATTTACAAATTATTCTCTGTGTTATAAGACCAACAGGTTCGTATGCCCACTGCATAGTAACAGACCAAGTACACATGCATCAGGGATGCAGCAGGAGAAGAGTTTAATGATCAGCAGGGCATGGAGTGAGGAGGTGGGGAGGAGACCCTCAAATCCATCTCCTGGAGGAGTTCTGGGTTGGGGTTTTTAAGGGGATTGTAGAGGGTGAAGTGTTAGATAATTGGAGTTGTTGATTGGTCAGGGTAAGGCTGATGGTCCTTGAAATCATCGGGATGTGGAAACTGCATTTTTTGGTGCGTCAGCCTCTTGTGGGCTCCTTCAGACCAGTTGGCGTCAGTGGGGTCCTTCAAACCAGTTGATTGACAATAGTTTCACTGGTATGCAAGACCTGAAAAAATATCTCGAAGGGAAAACAACATTTCATAATGTTCAAGTTGTTATCTACAGAGCAGTTAAGGGGAATGATGATGTTGCAACAAGGTCTACGTGATTCTAGGAAAATAGGCAACAAACATCTATTGAGGAAGGAGGTCAGAGAGCAAGCTGACCTAAAGATTAATGCTAAACGTGCTGCAAACTTGGTATATTTTTTTCCTCCCCCTCTCTTCTTCTGTGATTAATTTTATAAGTTAATAAGGGTGGTTTCATCTGTACCCTTTAGAAATGTAGATTACAGTATATCAAACTCCATTTTATCTAGGAACAGTCACTAAAACGTAATTGTTTCAAAAATCATTTAATAAAAAGTGAATATGATTTTCCTGGAGTTATTGAATTTAATCTGGTAGGTCTCAACTGATAATGAAGAATTATGGGCTTGATAACAAATTAATGAAGTTAGATAAGATTAGGGGAGCAGTTGTTTTCTAATATTCCCCACATCCATTTGTGTAAAAGGAATCATTGTGATGATCCTAACTTATACCCTTTTATCCACATCTATTTACCTAATAATAATCGTTGCAGTAATTACAAATGAATTTTATCTGAGTATCTATGTAAGAAATTCTTTGAGTTTGTGCACATTGAACCAATTAAACAAATGCTAATTTGTTGACATGTTTAACATGAGAAAAGGTAGGAACAGCAAGAGAAGCAAGGCCCAAAAGGGAAAATGGATGTCTAGCTCTCAGAGAAAAAGGGAACTATAAAGAGCAATAAACTAGATGGAGAAAGGGGAGGTTTAAGTCTAGAATGGTGACATTTGGCAAAAACTAGCTCATCTAAAACGCTAATGATTATTTTTGATGAGCCCTAGTAATCAATTAGATCTAATGGGTTTCGCATTTATGAATAAGACTTTCACTGATCTCTGAAAGATTCAGTAATACCAGCATGGCACATACTTATTGTCATTTATTGTTTTAAACATACATGTTGAAAGCCATTCTAAAAATTTTAAAAGTCAATAAATAATAGTTACCAATCTCATGACTCTAGGCTCTTGTACAAGCATTTATATCTTTATATGTGGTCATTGAAGAAAATATAAAGGAAAAGAAAATTATTGATAATATAGTCAAAGTCACAGATCTTTCATAATACCTGAAATTTTATTAGAGTTGAGAGACATAGGTGGGTGCTTTAAGTCACCAGCAAGAAACAAACAAAAAATGCATTTTTATTAATCTTTCAGTTGAAGAGATAATATTGATTGGATTAAAGGAGAAAACAGTTTCCTAAACTCCTAGAGCTCAATTAGGGAGAAATATTTGCACCACTGTATTACAGATCTTCCATTGCTCAGGAAGACCAAACTTTGAAGTTATAATAGCTTGCTAAATGTGACAGTTAGTTTGGTGTTATGAGTTAATCAAGTTTTAGGCCACAGATTCTTAACCTGGACCCTGTAGATGAACTTCAGGAGGTCAGCAATCCACCAGAAAATATACATAATAGGTGTGTCTATATGCAATTTTCTGTGGACAGTCTATAGCATTTCTCAGATTCTGAAAGGGATCCAGAACCAAATACTATTAGAAACTACTGATTTGAATCATTTTTAGTATTTGGATATTGTTCTTTTAAATTGTGTATTGTTTTAAATTATATATTATATAATACATATGAACAACTCAACATTAAGATGATGAAGTTGTTCCTATCACTTGCATTTTAACAGCAATTAAAACAGTTACTTTCCTTTTTACTTCAAAGGACAAAGAAGATGAATCATCAGACAATGATGAAGTATTTCATTCGATTCAGGCTGAAGTCCAAATGGAGCCATTGCAGCCACACATTTCAAATCCTAAAAAAATTGAGGTGAATTTTTCAATATGAGTTGTTATGACATTAGTAAGAACCTAGAACAGTGGTTCTTAAACTTTTTGGTCTCAGTGTCCCTTTATACTCTTAAACAATGAGGACCTCAAAAAGCTTTCATTTACTACATGGATTGTGTCATATGATATTTAATTTATTAAAAGTTAAAACTGAAAAACATTTAAAATATTAATTCATTTAAAAGTAATGAAACTATTACATGTTAACATAAGAAACACATTTTTAATGAAAAACCTGTATTTTCCCAAAACAAAATTTTAGAGAGATTGACATTGTTTTACATTTTTGTAAGTCTGTTAAATCTATCTTGCTTAATGAAAGACAGCTGGATTCTCACATGTGCTTCTGCATTCAATCTGTTGCCATGTGTTGTTTTGGTTGAAATATACGAATAAAAGCTGGCTTCTCACACATAGGTAGTTGGAAAGGGACAATTTTCATAGATTGTTTAGATAATTGAGTAAATTATTGAATAATATACCAAAACTAGAGAAGTGGAATCTAAAACCATATCAATGAAATGTTGTATATTCAGTTAATAATAAAACTCAATTTGTCTATCTTATGCTATAAATAGATGTTTTGTTTTATGCATGATTTTTAACTTCATGCATTGGTCAGTTGGAAAATATTAGCTTACTTTGTATGTAGATCTTCCCAGACATTTACATGTTTCATTATACAATATCAAAAAACAGCATTTGTTAATGTTACCATCAAGTACATCATAAAAGTTACTTAAGAGTATTGTTAAGTTGTCAAATGCTTGGTGGCAGATATGTTTGAAAATTCTAATTTTCCTTTGTAAGCTCAAATTTTATCATTGCTAAATTGTAGCATGTGTTTTTTCTCCTTAACTTGACAGGTTTACTTTATTCATTAAAAATAAAATGTCTACCAAATACCCAGAGTTTGAATAATCATAGTTTGTCAGTCTTTCTTTAAGCAAAAATATTGTACATGAAAAATGCTGGCAGTTTCAGTTTGAAACACAAACACACAAATATTTTTCCTTGATTAGCTCTGGTCTGGGATGCAGTATGTGACAGGGTCTGGGTCATTTAATCTGTGTTTTGTTTTGTTTTGTTTTACAATTATAAGAATAATTAAGTCCTAGTGTCCACTTTGACTTCTGTTTTCATGACTATATTAATAGTATACTATTTAGTACATATATTGGTGAGGCCAGAGTTGTAGGTTTTCTTGTCTAGACAAGGAAGCATCATCATCATAGCCAGTATTCCTAATAGCCAGCCATCTAAAACAATCTTTTTGTAGATTAATAGTAGTGTCAATAAACTTCCAAAGATCAGCTTCATAAACCAAAAGTCCCAGACTGGGTCATATGATACCAATTATATCAATTGAAAGTGGAAAAAAAATAGGCAGATGCTTACCCTTACCTACCTGTCTCTCAGAGTGTAGAGAGAGCCTTGATAAGTCACTTCATAAAGAAAAAATAATGTACTAAGGCTACTCTAGTTTCTAGAAAGTATAGAATGAGTTTATCAGCATGAATATGCTAGATTAAAAAAGTAACACACTTAAATTTCCTTTTTAAAGAATCTAGTATGACTGCCTTATTGCATGTCAGAATGACCTATGTTTTGGGCAGCTGAAACTTATTTGAGTAGAAACCTGGTGATACAAGACTTAGTGAGGCAAGGCAACATTCCCTGGCCCTGTCTACCAGTGTTGGCAGTAAGTAAAATTCCTCCATTGATGGAAGCTGGCTTATTATACGCACCCTTTCTTGAGTATTTGGCTACATTCAATGATTGTATGATTAGTAAAATGCAGATTAATCTATTTAGAGTTGAAACAGTACTTGGAACACTAACTATGATAGTACAGTCAAATTGTAAAGCAGAAAAACATACTTTCTTAAAGAGGGGACAGTTTTGACTAGAGAGATTTTAATGAAATGTATGTATGTGTGTGTGACAGCTTTTGAAAATCTAGGGTTAGCATAAAAGGATGAGTGTGTAAGAATTAGAACTTAAATTCTGAGTGAGAAGTTTAAACTTGATATAAAAAGCAATGTGATAACATGGAAAGAACATTAAATTAGACGTTGGGAGACCTGCATTCTGATTTTAGATGTTCCCTTGACTTGACATAAAATTCTTAGAAAAGTCATTTTTCCTCTTTAGGCTACAGATTCCTCAACAATAAATTAAGATTTTGATTATATGAGCTCCAGAATCTGTTCCTATACTAAAGATCAAATATACCATCAGAAATTATGGTTAAGCAAGTCTAATGTTATAAGTAATTATAAAATAGAATCTCTTTATTAAAAATATTTTTATGTTAGATTTTAGGAAAATATATATGAAAACAGGCATTTTCCCACAAATTAATAGTTCAGAACAACTTATGATCAAGAATTCTACTGAAGTATTGCATTGTGTCTTTAAGGTTCAAGAGAGATCCCCTTCTGTGCCTAACAACCAGGATCATGCACATCATGTCGAGTTCTCTTCAAGGTATGTGTCTTTGATTTCTATATTAAAATTATTCATAATTATCAAATGGAAAATTAAAAATTATTTCATTGATACCACATTTTGTGAAGTCAACTAAAATATCCGTGACAACATCATCACCATTGACTTTCTTGGCCCACATTTAAAACCTTAACTGCAATGACCCATTACCTATATCTTTCATATTTGGTCATACTGCAGTGTCTGTGATATTTAGTTTGATAAATAGATGGCAAGATTCACAATTTTAAAAAGAAACAATAACAACAAATACTTTGACAGTATTCAATTAGTAGTCGATGATAAAAAGACATGAAATTTCAAGTGAATTTTCATACATGTGCTGCATGATAAAACACACACACCAATTATCTTTAACTTCAGAAGCTAATGCCACAGAATGGATAAGCCTAAAAATGTCCTATAGTCAAAATCAAATCTAAAACTCAACATTATATAAATAAAATATCATATATAATATTGATACCAGTCACTGTATTTTTTAATCTTTGTAATATTGATCTTCAGTAATTTTCAAAGATCACATTCCATATTTTAGATATTGTATGCATTCTGTTATATTTTAAAACCAAATTTTAAGGTAGATTTTTAAAGAAAATCACACCCTCTCCAGCCCCAACTCACAATAGAGAGAACTTAGCCTATATTGATTCAGTTAGTAAATATTTATTGAACACTCACTATATTCAAGATATTGGACAGTATGGTCAGATGGCATACAATTAATGTTATGTAGTATATATTTTCCTGCTTCATTACTTTAAAAACCACACACAATTATGTCTTTAGATTTAACTGGAGTGCAGAAATCTTGAAAAATTGTAAAGCAAGACTGGGAACTTTCTTTTTCTCTGCACTCAATGAATGGATTGTCATGGTTGATCTGACCTCAAAGGAAAGAAAGCAGTTTAGTTTTGAGTAGTTGGTTTTGGTGTCATGGAACATGACTTTAATAAAATCCAATATAGAAAATCCATACTTGATGTTAAACTCAGAGTAATTGTTCACTTTACAAAAGGATTTTGAATTTATGAATAACAAATACATTGCCTTTAAATATAGTTAAATTTATGAAGTTAACTTAAATGAAACTCAAGTCTTTTCTGAAATTTGGGGCCATGGAAAGAATTTTGTCTGTTCCAGGCCTAAATCAGTAACCAAAGTCCTTCCCATATAGAAATATCAAAATAACTGTAAAATTTAGCAGCACTAGTCCAAGCAACTCTTTAAATATTCTTTAAATTTGCATAGTAAGAATGAAAGTGCTCTATTTGTCTGTCAGTGTAGCTATTTAAATCAGGAATGGGACGTTAAGAACATGAATTTCAAGCATTTAAAAATGTGGATAATAACAATAGAATATATGACATAGCAGTAACTTGTTTATTATGTTAAAATACTCACATACACTATAAGGTTATGTTTATTGCTGTGTTACTCAGGTAAAAAGATTGTCAATATTAGCTTTAAAAGCTTATAGAAATTTTTAGAAATTAATATATATATAAAGGAAACATACACTCTATGGAAACATATTTTTTCTTATTTTGGAAATTATTACTCTATTCTAGACAAAATAGCAAGTTTGGGGGAAAATGGAAATTGGAAATTATTACTTAAGCTATACTTCTTTTTCAGTTTGATATATACCCATATGTTTAAACAAAACTTTTTGTTGGACTTTATGTTGAGTTATACATATCCTTTATGAATGTTAGGACATGGCACATGCTTTTCTGTCTTTTCATTAGCGTTCTTCAGCGGTCTCTTTTGGAACAAGCTCAGAAGCCCATTGACATCAGACAAAGGAGTTCACAAAATCGTCAGAATTGGCTGGCAGCATCAGGTGATTCAAAGCACAAAATTTCCGTGGGCAAAACACAGAGCTACTGTTTAACAATTTATATTTCAGAAGTCAAGAAAGAAGAATTTCAAGAAGGAATGAATCAAAAGTGTCAGGGAGCCCAAGTAGGATTAGGACCTGAAAGCCATTGTATTTGGCAATTGGGTGGTCAGTGGTGGCCTTTAAGAAATGGAAAACAATTTTTCTGAAATTTCTTCTTTTTGTTGGGTAGCAGTTAGGAATGTGTCTAAGGAGGCGGGGGGAGTCAACTTTATTAAGTTTCTATACCACGTAAGAAAAATATGGTAAAGGAACTTGAGAGAGGCCTCTCCAGCAGTCTAAAATTTATAGGCAGCAATTAGAATATTGTATGGAGGTGTTGTGAGTGTGTGTTTCATTTATCAATTGGTTACTTCACCTCTCCAAAATCAGACAATATCTAATAAATATCCCTAAATGTTACAGAGTGACGGTTTTACTCAAAATACATGAACAATTAATCTATCAAATCATAGAAAATAACTTCAAAAGTCGTGATGTGAATTTCAAAAAACTATTTAAGATGTGCTTTTGAGAGAATTTAAATGAATTATAGATTTGTGGAATATTAGGGTAAACAAAGCCAAAAGTTGTGTCATAGATCATGCAATCTGGCATTATCCAGTTTTAAGCAATCCAGGTAAGTTAAGCAAGGGAAAAATGGCTGATTGAGTCTCTGAGTCATATGTAAAAACGTAGCATACTGATTTTTTTTAATGTTAATAATAAAAATGATACAGATGTACTTCACTTTTTGAAAAGTGAATATTTGAAGATCAAAACTTAAAAACACATTATTCTTCTTAAGTGACTCAGACGAAGGCAGAATTCTTTTAAATAGCACTGTCCTCTCATACACAAATACTATGTTGTGAAAATTAGATAAGCCTGAGTGAAAAGCACACTTTTAAAAATTTTTCCCCAAAGTGTTTTCTTTCTGGCTTGACTATGGCTAATTTTACTAATACTGGGCAAACAACTAAAAATGTAAGGTTTATTCATGTGACGTTTTTGAAATAAGGAAATTCTGGATTAGATCCCAAAGCAGTCATAACATTGATAGAAGGGAGAAGGCATCTGTGCAGATAATAGCTAAATGTCTTTTCAGTTCCAAAATTATTTTATTTTATTGTTTATGCTACACAGACCATTTGATATTCCCATGAAATTACATGCTTCATCATGGAGGAAATCTCAGAGCACCTTACTACAAATTTGTGTCAAAATCTTAGTGCAGTCACTTGAACTTATTTGGTCTACTAACATACCAAAAGACTTAAAAGAAAATGATTTCCAAAAAAAAAAAAGCACAAGTACAATAGTGCCAGAAGATGGGGGCACAAATTTTAGCATGTGTTCAGTGTAATGTTCTCAAAGGACAGCAGTATTTGCAAATAAATATATGTCTTTTGGAGTTGCAGTATCTATACTTTGGCTATGTATACCAAGACTGAAAATAAGAGGGACAATAGTATTTATCTTGAAAATCTACGCACACAAAAACATTAAACAGGGAACTGAGTTTTCTCTTAGTGAAGCTTTTTCTAAGTACACTCACCCAGACCTGAATTTTGAGCCTGTTAAATATTCTCACTGTATTTTAATCACAGGGGTTATTTACCATACCACAACTCAAAAATAAAACCTAATCTCCAAACCAGATACATTTGTATTTTAAATGGAAATATTTACACTATAGAATTGAGCTGTTCATTGTGGTAGCAACTAGCCACATGTAGCTATTAAAATAAAAAGTAAAATGAAAATTAAATAAAATTTAAAAGTCAATTTCTCAGGCATACTGGCCACATTTCAAATGCTCAGTAGTCATGGGTGACTAATGACTACTGTTAATGGACAGTTCAGATAGAGAAAATTTCTATCACTGCAGAAAGTTTTGTTGTACATTGCTACTATAGAAAGGTTCCCAGCTTTATAGAAAGGGGTGTTATCTCTTTTCAGTAGTTCACTCCACAACTGTATTGAAATACATCTGGATATATCATTGGGTGGAAATTTGTGGGGGTTAAGATTGAAGAATGAACTCTCCTCTTGAGAGTTTTGGCTGATCTATCATCTTCTGATAAATACACTGTTGGGCTTTTTTTCTACTGGTCAGTATGTGAAGCCAGTGGTACTCCCAGCCCTTCCTACTGTTGATACATTTTTTAAAAATGTGTCTACCTGGCTATCATTCGGACCATGTATCTTCTTACATAGATAGAGATATTTGGCAAGTGTACACTTAATATTGAAAACAGAGCAGCCATGTAGGTCTACAGATGGAAGAAAACTTGAACCCCTGCTAATACCCCTGAAAAGAGAATTTAAGATCCTGGCCCCATGAGAATTTTCAGGTGATATTTCCTGAATGGAATCATAAAAATGACAAAAAAAAAAAAACAGAAAAAAAATAAGGGATTTAACTGATACACTATACAAATGAAGACAATGACTGTAATCACCATTGTTACTAATGTATTTTTGGCATTCCATAGAATCTTCTTCTGAGGAAGAGAGACCTGTGACTGGAAGGAGGTCTCAGTCATCACCACCTTATTCTACTATTGATCAGAAGTTGCTGGTTGACATCCATGTAAGTTTCCATCTTAACACATTAATGTCTATTTTTTTTTATTTTTCATTTGTTTTGACTTACACATTCTCACCTTCACTTGAGAGAAAGGTTAAAGAGTTTAGATTTTTAATTAATATTTTAAAGATATATTCTCATTGCTTTGTGAATACATAGAATACAAAATTTAGAAATTAAAATTGAAATGGGAAAACACTTAACCAATCAGAGAATATTTTATTTTCACATTCTTGTGTCACTTAGAACATGTCTGGGAGAGTAGTAATAAAAAGCTATTTGTAAAACCTAATCTCAGATTGAGGGGTACATGTTAGATGTCCAACTTTTAATAGCAATCCTTGAGTGATGAGGCAATGCATAAATATCAGACATTTAGTAAAAAACAGAGTGTCCTCTGATGGCATAAACAAAAAGTCTTCTAACTCTTTGTGAACATGTTTAAATTGTTCTAATGCAGATTTTAAATTGTCCTAATGCAATGGGCTTTCAGATTATTCTATTTCAATTTTGTAATTACCTCTATGCTACCATACACACATCCCTTCCAGATTGCCCAAAAGTTGTTAAATGATACATACCATACTTAAAAGATGGATTTAGATTAATTCGCACTTTGGAAGTGTTTGAGATCCTTTAAGACAACCCATGGCACGTAAAACCAGTGCTGGGAAATTAACATATCAATTTCAAGAGCTGTGTGTTAATCCCAATGTCAGGGCATAAAACAAAAGGTAAAACAAAATGGTAACAAAAGTTACCATTTTTAAAGAGCATCAGATCACCTGTTCTCTCCAGCATCAAAAGCAAATGTCCACTCCTGAGCCGACAAGTATGGGTAATTTTTTTAAGTGAGTTTATTTTGCCCTATGTGATCCACTAATAATCACAGTCTGATGTTTGGGTTTTGACATCTCATCCTCACTAAAATTTTGGCTCTATCTAGTGAGTGAACATCCTTGTTTCAATTTAAAATATATTTCAAAATGTTGTCAGCTTGGAAACTTTCCAATCTAGAAGAAAATTAAAGGCTACTAGAGACTACATTAACCTTTCTTGTGCACACAGGTTCCAGATGGATTTAAAGTAGGAAAAATATCACCCCCTGTATACTTGACAAACGAATGGGTAGGCTATAATGCACTCTCTGAAATCTTCCGGAATGATTGGTTAACTCCTGCACCTGTCGTTCAGCCACCTGAAGAGGATGGTGATTATGTTGAACTCTATGATGCCGGTGCTGATACTGGTGGTGATGATGATGATGAGTCTAATGATACTTATGAAGATACCTATGATCATACCAATGGCAATGATGACTTGGATAACCAGGTTGATCAGGCTAATGATGTTTGTAAAGACCATGATGATGACAACAATAAGTCTGTTGATGATGTAAATAATAGTTATTATGAGGCACCTAGTTGTCCAAGGTTGGTTTTTTAAAATTACTTATACTCTCCATGTTTTATGACTGCAGAGCTATTTGCATCTTTGGTTTATTTTCAAAATTTATTACCAAGAGATTGACTTAATTTCACTTGCATTTTGGTAAATGGTTTGATGGTCAATAATGTATTTTAAATTGTTCTAATGCAGAACATCTAATTTTGTGTCATTTGTGTATTTTAAAATAAGCATTCAAGTATTTATTAGTTTATAATTAATATAACTGGAATTGTCTGGATGTTTCTTTTAAAATTACTGCCACTGAATCATCCTACTCTATAAAACTATACTGAGTATGAGAAAAGACAACAAAGGAAGTGTGTAACTTAACAAGCATTAAGATGAAGTCTTGGTATTTGCAAACATAGCTATTCATTTCTCAAACTTTTGTGATATCACCATATGTATAATACATTTAAGATGATTTTTATCTGGTTAATTGGTGGAGAAATTACCAAGAGCTCTTTTGATTTTTTTCAACCAAAAAAGTCTATCAAGAATTCCATTATCACGAGTTGATGGGTGCAGCACACCAACATGGCACAAGTATACATATGTAACAAACCTGCACGTTATGCACATGTACCCTACAACTTAAAGTATAATAATAATAAATAAATTTTAAAAAAAGAATTCCATTATGAAATAAATTTACTCTTAGAATTATCACAGGCACGTACGTTTAATTTTGTTTTCTATGCAAAAGGAGAGCATTGACACATTTTGTTAAGCTTAGTATTTTTGGCAATTAAATAACTTAGTTCCACAAGACATGAGGTCTATATTGCTGAACTTCCTTGGTGGGAATAGTAGACCAATGAAGTTCTGTAGCAAAGCAGTCAGTACAAATGTTAGAAAATCAAGGCAGATGTTGAAATGAATACAAACTAGATATATTGCAAGAAGAATTAATCATGTTGTGGTTGAGCTAAAAACATAGGCTTAATCATTCATGTGTCTGTGAACTTGCTAATGCATGAAATAGTATATATTTAAGAAAAAAAACTACATATTCTTGCTGCTAACCTAATACATGCACCTAACAAAGAATACAAGTTCTCTTCCCTCTGCCATCCAAATGCATCTGGGAAATTGGTGGTGGCTGTGGCATTAATTCATTACATAAGACTGACAAGACATAGCGGCATTTTTCTTTCCTGTATCATACCAGTAGTGTTCACATAGAGCAAAGACAAGCCTGGGCATGGTAGATATGTATAAGACACATCCTAATTCTGCTCTACTTGCTAACTTTCCAAATGTGTTTTTATTGCGTGGCTTTCTTTCATTAATTGAAGTTTGTTATCAGGGCAAGCTATGGCAGAGATGGAAGCTGCAAGCAAGATGGTTATGATGGAAGTCGTGGAAAAGAGGAAGCCTACAGAGGCTATGGAAGCCATAGAGCCAATAGAAGCCATGGAAGAAGTGCAGCCAGTGAGGACAATGCAGCCACTGGAGATCAGGAAGAACATGCAGCCAATATAGGCAGTGAAAGAAAAGGCAGTGGGGGTGATGGAGATAAGGCAGTCATTCGAACCAGTGAAGAGAGTGGAGCCCTTGGACCCAATGGAGAAGAAAATTGCTCAGAGACAGGTGGTCCAGGATTGAAGAGAGCTGTGTCTCAGGACTTTGAATATCTACAGGAGGTAACGCACCATTTGAAAAGCAGATTGAACTCCTCTCATTGCAAATGTGTTTCTTCATGGGACATGTAGCATTTCCAGCCGTTCCAAATAGATTTCAATCATATACCACAAAGCCTTAAACATTTTTAATTATAGGTTTGTAGGTGGATCCTTATTACTTCTAATTTGCGTGGTTCCTATTTACTTCCAAAGGCAAAAATCTCTTATTTGTTTGTCTTTATTACTCAGATCACATATTTGGGGTAGTGTCTCTTGACTCATGCTTTTAAAAAATATTTTAAAAAATTAATTGACATATAATAATTGTATATATTTATGGGGTACAGAGTGATATTTTAACATATACAATTTGTAATGATGACATCAGGGTATTTAGTATGTCCATCACCTCAAACATTCATCGTTTTCTTGTGTTGGGAACAATCAATATCCTCTCTCCTAGCTATCTGAAAATATATAATGAATTATTGTTAATTATAGTTATCCTACAGTACTATAGAATATTAGAATTTATTTCTCCTATCTAGTCATACATTTGGATCCTTTAACCAGCCTTTCTCTATCACTCTCCCCTACTCCTCTTCCCAGCCTCCAGAAACCACTATTTTACTCTCTAGTTATGTGACATCAATTTTTTAGCATCTGCATATGAGTAAGAACATGTGGTTTTTACCTTTCTCTTCCTGGTTTATTTCACTTAACATACATTGAGTCCAGGTTCATCCATGTTGCTGCAAATCACAAGATTTCATTCTTTTTTATGGCTAAATAGCATTTATTTCTGTATATATGTCACGTTTTCTTTATCAGTTCCTCTCTTGATGGATGCTTAGGCTGATTCCCTATTTTGGCTATTGTGATTAGTACTGTAGTAAATATGGAGGTGCTGATGGCTCTTTGATACACTGATTTCCTCTTTTTTGTAGATATGTACCTAGTAGTGGAATGATTGGATCATATGGTAGTTCTATTTGTAGTTTTATAAGGAACCACAACACCATTCTCCATTATGGGTGTAGTAGTTTACATTCCCACCAACGGTATATAAGAGTTCCCTTTTTTCCACATCTTCACCAACATTTATTTTTTGTGTTTTGATAATAACCATTCTAACTAGGATGAGATGATATCTCATTGTGGTTCTGATTTGCATTTTCCTGATGATTAACTATGTTGAATTTTTGTTTTCATCTATCTGTTGGTTATTTGTATGTCTTCTTTTGAGAAATGTCTATTCAAATCATTTGCCCATCTTTTTTATTATACTTTAAGTTGTAGGGCACATGTGCACAACGTGCAGGTTTGTTACATATGTATGCATGTTGGATTATCTGCTTTTATCTGTTGAGTTGTTTGAGTTTCTTATTTTCCGGATTTTAACCCCTTGTTGGACGAATAGTTTGCAAATATTTTCTCTCATTCTTCAGGTTGTTTCTTCACTTTGTTGATCATTTCCTTTTCTGTGCAGAAGATTTTTAGTGTGATATAATTCTATTTGTCTATTTTTTATTCTGTTGCCTGTGCTTTTGAGGTCCTATTCTTTTTTCCCAAACCAATGTCCAGAAGCATTTTCTTATATTTTCTAGTAGTTTTATAGTTTCAGGTCTTACATTTAAGTATCTAATCTATTTTGAGTTGATTTTTTTTATATGGTGAGAAATAGGGGTCTAGTGTCAGTCTTTTGCTTATGGATATTTAGTTCCCCAGCACCATTTATTGAAGACATTGCTCTTTCCCCAATGAATATTCTTGATGTCTTTATCAAAAATCAGCCACAATGAGATAAATGAATATGTGGATCTATTTATGGGTCCTTTATACTGTTCCATTGGTATGTGGGTCTGTTTTTTGGTTGCTGTAGTTTTGTAGTATATTTTGAAATCTGATATTCTGATGCCTCCAGTATTGTTCTTTTTCCTCAGGATTGCTTTGGCTATTCTAGGTCTTTTTTGATTCCATGCAAATTTTAGGATTTTTTTCCTATTTCTGTGAAGAATGTCATTGGTATTTTCATAAGGAATACATAGAATTTGTATATTGCTTGGGATAGTAGGGTCATTTTAGCAATATTAATTCTTCTAGTCCATGATCATAGGGTACCTCTCCTTTTGTGTGTGTGTCCTTTTCAGTTTCCTTCATCCATGTTTTACAGTTTTTCTTATAGAGATCTTTTACCTCATTGGTTAAATTTATTTCCAAGTATTTTATTTTGTAGCTATTGTATATGGGGTTGCTTTTGTGATTTCTTTCTCAGCTAGGTTGTTGGTATATACAAATGTTACAGATTTTTCTATGCTGATTTTGTATCCTGCAACTTTACTGAATTTGTTTATCAATTCTAAGAATTTTTTGGTGGTGTTAAAGGTTTTTCTATTTATAAGATCATGTCATCTGCAAACAGAGACTATTTGACTTCCTCTTTTCCAATTTGGATGTCTTCTGTTTCCTTCCCTTGCCGAATTGCTCTGATTAGGACTTCCAGAACTAAGTTGAGTAAGAGTGGTGAAAGTGGATATTTTTGTCTTATTCCAGTCCTTAGAGGAAAGAATTTCAGCTTTCTCTCATTCAGTGTGATGTTAGCTGTGGGTTTTTCATATATGGTCTTTATTGTTTTGAGGTATGTTCCTTCTATACCCAAACTGTCGAGAGTTTTTATCATGAGGGAATGTAGAATTTTATCAAATGCTTTTTTTTGTATCTTTTAACATGATAATATAATTTTTGTGTTTGATTCCATTGATGTGATGTATCATCTTTCTTGATTTGCATATGCTGAATCTCTCATGTATCCCTGGGATAAATCCCACTCGATCATGGTATATAATATTTTTGGTATAGTATTGGATTCAGTTTGCTAGTATTTTGTTGATTATTTTTGCATCTGTCTTCATCAGAGATCTTGGCTTGTAGTTTTTTGTTTGTTTGTTTGTTTTAATTGTTGCGTCCTTATCTGGTTTTGAGATCAGAGTCATACTGACCTCACAGAATGAGTTTGGAAGAATTCCCTTCCCTTCACCTTTTTTGGAATAGTTTGAGAATCGACATTAGTTCCTCTGTAAATCTTTGGTAGAATGTAGCACTGATGCCATAGAGTACTGGACTTTTCTATGTTGGGAGACTTTTTGTTGCTGATTAAATCACATTATTCATTATTGGTTTGTTCAGGCTTTCTATTTCTTCTTGGTACAATCTTGCTAGGTTGTATGTGTCCAGGAATTTCTCCATTTCCTCTAGATTTTCTAATATATTGCTGTGTATTTTTTCATAATAGTCTCTTATGATTCTTTGTATTTCTGTGGTATCAGTTGTGATGTCTGCTTTTTTGTTTCTGATTTTATTTATTTAGGTCTTTTGTACTTTCTTGTTAGTTAATCTAGCTAATGGTTTGTCCATTTTGTTTATCTTTTCAAAAAGCCAAATGTTCATGTTGTATTTCTTCTGTATTGTTTTTGAGTCTCAATTTCATTTACTTTTGCTCTGATCTTTATTATCTATTTCTATTAATTTGGAATTTGGTTTGTTCTTGCTTTTCTATTTCATTGGGGTGCATCATTAGATTGTTATTCAAATTCTTTCTGCTTTTTTAATGTAGTCATTTATTGCTATAAACTTGTCTCTTAATACTGTTTTTACTGTATCCCATAAGTTTTGGTGTGCTGTGTTTCTATATTCATTTGCTTCAAATAATTTCTTAATTTCCTTCTTAATTTCTTTATTGGCCAATTGGTGTTCAGGAGCATATATTTTTAATTTCCATGTATTGTTACAGTTTTGAATGTTTCTCTGGTTATTGATTTCTAGTTTATTCTATTTTGGTCAAAAAGGATACTTGATGATAATGTTGATTTAAAAGAATGTTTTGAGACTTGTTTTGTGTCCCAACATATGGTCAGTCTTAGAGAATGTTTCATGTGCTGATGAAAATAATGTATATTCTGCAGCTGTTGGATGAAATGTTCTATAAATGTCTGTTAGGTTCATTTGGTCTATGCTGCAGTTTAAATCCAATG
Organism: Macaca nemestrina; assembly: GCF_043159975.1. NCBI lineage: Eukaryota > Metazoa > Chordata > Mammalia > Primates > Cercopithecidae > Macaca > Macaca nemestrina. Next base: position 49,460,515 of record NC_092145.1, on the reverse strand, counting down.
TTTCTTTGTTGATTTTCTGTATAGATGATCTGTCCAGTGCAGAGAGTGAGGTGTTGAAGTTCTCAACTATTATTATATTGTAGTTTATCTCTCTCTTTAGATCCAATAATATTTGCTTTATACATCTGGATACTCTAGTGTTTGGTTCATATGTGTTTATAGTTATTATATCCTCTTGCTGAACTGATCCTATTATCATAATATAATGTCTGTGTTTTTCTCTTTTTTACATCCTTTGACTTTAACACCTGTTTTATCTGATATAAGTGTAGCTATTCATGCTTGCTTTGGATTTCTATTTGCATGGAATATCTTTTTCCATTTCTTCATTTTCAATCTGTGTGTGTCATTACAGGTAAGATGAATTTCTTATAGGCAACATATAATTGGGTGTTTTTATTTTTTTATTTTATTTTTTACTTTTTTAACCATTCTACTAGTCTATATGTTTGATTACAGAATTTTGTCTGTTTATGGTCAAGTTTATTATTGATATGTGAACACTTACTCCTGTCATTTTGTTAACTGTTTCTGGTTGTTTTGTGTATCCTTTTTTTTCTATTCTCTTATTGTTAATCTTTGTTGTTATATAATCTTTTGTAGTAATAAGGTTTGATTCATTTGTATTTCACCTTTCTATACCTGCTTTACACATTTTATAATTTCATGTTTTCATGATAGTAGTTATTGTCTTTTTCCTTTCAGATGTAGGACTCCCTTAAGCATTTCTTGTAAGACCTCTCTAATGGTGATGAATTCCTCTGCTTTTTGCTTATCTGGAAGAGGCTTTATTTCTCCATTTCTGAAGGATTGCTTTTCTGGTAATACTATTTTGGGCTAGCAGGGTTTTTTCCAGCACTTTGAATATATCATCCTATTCTCTCCTGGCTTGTAAGGTTTCTGTTCAGAAATCTGCTGTTAGTCCAAAGAGGATTTCCTTGTATGTGATAAGACTCTCCTTTTGCTGTTTTTAGTATTCTCTCTTTGTCACTGACTTCTGACAGTTTTACTGTAATTTTCTTTTGAGAGGACTTTTTTGAGTTGAATGTATTTGATAACCTTTGAGCTTCCTGAATCTGGATGTTCATATCTCTCCCAAGATGTGGGAAGTTTTCAGCTGTTATTTTATTAAATAAGTTTTCTACATCTTTACATCTTTCTGGAACCCCATAATTCAAAAATACATCCTCTTAATGTTGTCCCATAAGTTCTATAGGCTCTCTTTATTCTTTTCTTTTCTCTTTTTTCTTGTCTGCCTGAATCATTTTAGAAGACATGACTTCAAGTTCAGAAATTCTTTATTCTGCTTGGTCTAGTCAGCTGTTGAAGCTCTGTATTGTATTTGTTAATATTATTTGTTGAATTCTTTATCTTCAATATTTCTGTTTGGTTCTTTTTTAATGATATCTATTCCTTTGTTGAATTTCTCACTCAGATCATGATTTTTTTTTTAATTTCATTGATTTGTCTATCTGTATTCTCTTGTATCTTGCTGAATTTCTTTAAGATGATTATTATTAATTCCTTTTCTGGCACTTCACATTTTCTTTTCTGTTGTCTGCTACTGGAGAATTACTATGTTCCTTTAAAAGTATATTTCCTTATTTGTTAATGTTTCTTGTGTCCTTGTGTTGATATCTGTCCATCTGGTGGAGCAATTGCTTCTTATAATGTTATGGAGTAGCTTTCATAAGGAAAGACTTATTCCATAGATGGGTCCTGGGGTGTTGGTTGGGTGGGGTGCATTAACTTTGGTTCTAGGTAGATGCAGCAGTGTGGTCTCTATGCTGTAATATACATTAGCAATGTTTGCTAGTACCTCACTGGCCCAGGCAGCAAAAATTTGTGGCAAAGGTGGCACACCTTTGCCAGGGGTGGGCTTGCCAGGCTGTTTCTCAGGCCAGAGGCAAAAGTGCACATGCGGTGGGTTGAGTGGCTCAGGAATTTGCCCTCCAGGGTTGAACTACCAGACTACTTCTCTGGGCAAGAGTGTGGTCACACAGGGTGGGACAGCTGGCTTGGGGTCTGGCTTACTGGGATCAGAGCTGCTGAGCTGTTTTTCTGGTCAAGGGTGCAAGTGCACAGCAGTTAAGCTAGCCTAGAGTTGGCTTCGCCAATGTGCAGTGCTGGAGTTATGGCTGACCTTTCCTGGGCCCAAGATCTGAGCAGTCGGTGTCACAGCATTTCAGCCATCAATGGGGGCTTGGTGAAATGACAGTAGAGCGGCAAGACTGGAGAGGCACAGTGTTTACTGGCCCCCAGAACATAGTGCACTTCAGCAGTGGCTCTAGATTTAAGATGGCACCAGGCTGCAGCAGCTTGTTGGGAAATACACAACCTTTGCTCCTTATCTGGAGCAATGCAGACACATGAATTTCAGGCACCTTCCCAAACTGAACTCAGGGCTTGTCAGGACTATGAGATTCTCCTGTAGTAAGTACTGCAGTTGTCTGTAGTGGCAATTGGGGCTGATGAGAGTCTTCTGCTTACCTTTTCCCAATAAGGAGAATTCCTTCCGGGCTCTGAGCTGATCATGGTAGGGGAGATGGGGCAGCAGAAGCAGAGTACCTCACTTCCCTCTCTTTGCTGCCATTTTGAGATTCCATGCTATACAGTGACCTCACCACCCCATCACTGCACTCCAGCACTCTCCCTCAGACACACCAGTTGAACTCTGTTTATTCATTCTCTTTTTCCTTTTTTGTGAGGCGGACAAGCACCAGGTGCCACCAATAAGCTATCTTACTGACATCACTCCAATCAGAGCCAATTATTTTTTTCTGAGTTTTTTTTATTGTGGTAAAATATACATATCATAAAATTTATCATTTCAACCATTTTTAAGTGGATTTATTACAAGTGGATTTATTACAATTTATTAAGTGGATTTATTACAATCCAACAAGTTGGATTTATTACATTAAGAATATTGTGGGATTGTCACCACTATCCATTTTCAGAACTTATTTTTTTTACCATCCCAAACAAACTAAACAAGTATTGTTTCCCCGTCCTCCAACCCCTGATAACCTCTATAAGTATTGTTTCCCCATCCTCCAACCCCTGATAACCTCTATAAGTATTGTTTCCCCGTCCTCCAACCCCTGATAACCTCTATTCTACTTTTTTTCTTGGTTACTTATATAAGTGAAATCATACAATATTTGTCCTTTTGTGTCTGGCATATTTCACTTTTTAGGTTTTCAGAGTTTCTCCACGTTGTAGCATGGGTCAGAATTTCATTCCTTTTCAAGGGTGATAATATTTTATCTTATGCATATACCACATTTTGTTTATCCATTCATCTACTGATGGAAACTTGGGTTGTTTCCACCTTTTGGTTATTGTAAATAGCGCTGCTGTGAACATTGATGTACAAGTATCTGTTTGAGTCCCTGCTTTCAGGTTTTGGGGGGATATATAGCTAGGAGTGGCATTGCTACATCATGTAATAAGTCTATGCTTAACTTCTTGAGCAACCGATAACATAAAATTTTAATTCAAGTAATATACTGTGTTTATACAATGATTTTGTCATTCACAAAACATTTATTGACTTTATAAATAGGTTTAAAATATTCAAGTAGTTCACAGATGCTACATCAATAGAAATTATCACAGATAACATTCTCTGGACCATGTGGTATTTGAACTCATTCTTGAGAAATGGGGAGTATCTGGATATCTGAGAACATAGGTGGAACTCCAGACAGAAAAAAGATTATGCCAGTCTACTCCCCTAGCCTATTTTCTTGTCACACAAACTGGCTTTGGAGATGCCATGCTCTTTCATGAATCAGCACTCCTGTGCAAGCTGTTTCCTCTGGAAGGCTGCCCCCTCACCTCTTCTCTGTTTGGTGAATTAGTAATCCTTCATGGGCCAAATCAAGTATCAACTTTGACTTACCAAGGCAGAGTTATATACCCCTTCCTCTGTACTTTTGTCCATAGTTCCAATTTAGTACTTACGGTATTATTGTTAGTTATGTTATTTTTTGCTTTCACACTACATTGTGAACTCTTAAAGGAAAGAATTATATCTAATCCTTGCTTGATTATTTGTCTACCAACTCACCCAACTTCAGTGTCTAACCTGGGACATGGCATATGATAGGCACACAGTAATTGTGGAATAAATCAATAAAGGATGAAAAGAAAGAAAAAAAGGAAGGAAGGAAATTTCGTGGATGGTTTCTAATGGGAAAGCAGTGCCAGTGGGAAAATATCTATGTCTGTCTATCTATCATCTATCTATCTATCTATCTATCTATCTATCTATCTATCTATCTATCTATCTTAATTAATTAAAGACATTAAAACAGGATATCCCAATGTAAGTTTCATAGCAAACCTGGTTATCTCCAGTTATCTCAAGGAATGTTTTGGAAATTTATAGAGGAAGTGGATCTTCCCTTCATTTTAATTTAAAAAGGACATGGTGTCATGCCATGTTTTTGTGGTTGAAAAGGTCATAAAAACCAGTCTTTTACAGAATAGCACAGCTCTCTCAGTGCCAAGAATCGCTGTTTAGACACAAAGATGAGCTTATCATCAGAAGAACTTACCAACAATAGTTGACATATTTTCCCACAGGACAGGGCATACCACATAAATTGTCACATTTTGTGGTTTTTATCCTTGAGTATCTTCTTTGTAAGTTGATGAAAGCCAGCTACATTTTCAGTGATGCATGTTTACACTCTTGAATTTGTGTTGTTTGATTTTCCTTCATTTTCTTTATCATTTGAAAATTATTTCTGCAGGGTTTTCATGCTTTCAGTTTTGTGAAGGTACCTTAAAGCAGTGGAACAGACATCCCCACACTGTGCTTTATATTTTTTCAAGAGGCTGTTTCACATAGCCTAGCTGGATGTATGCTTTGGAATCAGACAGACTTTGACTTCAAACTCTGCTTCCCCTACTTACTAGTATTATGACTGAATAAATTATTTACTATCTCTAAATTTTAAATTTGTATAAGTAAATGGGAGATAATTATACTTACTTGTTGGGCTATAGTAAGGAGTCGCAAAGATATCTAAATATGATGCCTAGCAAAGTAGCTGATACATGGTAAAAATTCCACAAATGTTAAGTCCCAAATTGTACAGTTTGTACCTATAGCGCCTTGCATTTCTCCTGTACCATCAGTCATCTCAATAATAGATTAGTTCTCTCTCTTCTGATGACATTGTTGAGTTTTTCTAGTAAATGTGGATTTTATAAGAATGTAGATGTTATAGATCTTGCATTTTATTTTCCAAATGACCCCTCACTAGGCATATTTCTCCTACTGTTAACCTATTAATGAAATAAAAATCGGTTTTTGGACTTCTTTTAGGAGCCAGGTGGTGGAAATGAGGCCTCAAATGCCATTGACTTAGGTGCTGCACTGTCAGCACCTGATGATGAGAGCGACAATAAGGACATACCAGAATCATCAACACAATCAGATTTTTCTGCCAATCACTCATCTCCTTCCAAAGGTTTTGGGAGGTCTGCTGATGCTAACTTTGCCAGTGCCATCTGTGAGTGTGTTCAATATAATCTCCAAATGCTACTATCTGTTCACATATTAAATAGTGTTTAACCACTGCTTCATGATCTGTTAGGAATCAAATTATTATTCTCACATTCAGTTGAAATAAACTCAGATTGGTATATGCTTTTAAAACATCTATGCTTTACTGAATCTTTATGGTACCTAAATTTGAACTACAATTGAGAAATTGAGTCCCTTATCTGGATTTATGTGTGTTTTCTAATCACAATAACTGAAAATATATTCATGCTCAACAATGTATTTTAACCATCATGATTTGTGTTATCTGATGGTTTCAGAGTTACTGAAACTATACTTTCAGTAAAAAATAAAATACAATAAAAGGAAAGAAATTTGTTTGTTTTTTATTTTGAGATAACATCTCGCTCTGTCACTTAGGCTGGATTACAGTGGCATGATCACGGTACATGGTAGCCTCAACCTCTGGTTCTTAATGATCCTCCCACCTTGGCCTCCCAAGTGTTGGGATTACAGGTGTGAGCCACACCACCTGGCCAAAGAAAATAAATTTGGCTAAGTCGTGCCTCATTTGTGGAGGCACTGTAGCATATAAGGTGAATAGATGAGTAATTTAATTTTTTTTTCTATAACTCCATCAGGTGCAGATTTTTCTTTTTTAAAAAAATTTTCTATAATCCATCAGACACAGAACTAGTAATTTCTCTTATTATCTCCCCTTACATCTTTGCAGTATATGCTGGATTTGTAGAAGTACCTGAGGAATCACCTAAGCAACCCTCTGAAGTCAATGTTAACCCACACTATGTCTCTCCTTCATGTAAAAAACCACTAATCCACATGTATGAAAAGGAGTTCACTTCTGAGATCTGCTGTGGTTCTTTGTGGGGTGAGTTTGGTTTGTTTTCTTAAAGAATATATTTTTATGTAGGAAACCTGTGAAAATCATAGATATAGAATATTTGTTTACTCTTACCAAGTCATTAAAATAAAAATATATTTATAGTAGTTAATTTACTCAGAATTAGTTTTGCTGATTTTTTTTCACTCAGTGTAGTTGGATGTTTGAATTGATAACCCCCTCCTTTGTATTCTATTTCTTTTAAACCTGAGTTAACTTGGATGGCAGGCGAATCACGAGGTCAGGAGTTTGAGACCAGCCTGGACATCATAGTGAAACTTTGTACTAAAAATACAAAAAATTAGCTGGGTGTGGTGGCAGGTGCCTGTAATTCTAGCTACCTGGGAGACTGAGGCAAGGAGAATTGCTTGAACCTGGGAGGTGGAGGTTGCGGTGAGCAGAGATCATGCCACTGCACTCCAGCCTGGGCAACAGTGCAAGACCCCCCCCATATATATATAAATAAAATATATATTATAAATATAATATAATATATAAATAATATAACATATATTACATATAATATAACATAAATAATATAATATATAATATATATACACAATTGGACTAGGTTATGATTGTTACAGAGTTTAAGATTCATATTTCTTAGAAATCAAAACCACAATGAGATACCATCTCACACCAGTTAGAATGGCGATCATTAAAAAGTCAGGAAACAACAGGTGCTGGAGAGGATGTGGAGAAATAGGAACACTTTTACACTGTTGGTGGGACTGTAAACTCGTTCAACCATTGTGGAAGACAGTGTGGTGATTCCTCAAGGATCTAGAACTAGAAATACCATTTGACCTAGCCATCCCATTACTGGGCATATACCCAAAAGATTATAAATCATGCTGCTCTAAAGACACATGCACACGTATGTTTATTGTGGCACTATTCACAATAGCAAAGACTTGGAACCAACCCAAATGTCCACCAGTGACAGACTGTATTAAGAAAATGTGGCACATATACACCATGGAATACTATGCAGCCATAAAAAAGGATGAGTTTGTGTCCTTTGTAGGGACATGGATGCAGCTGGAAACCATCATTCTCAGCAGACTATCGCAAGAACAGAAAACCAAACACCGCATGTTCTTACTCATAGGTGGGAACTGAACAATGAGATCACTTGGACTCGGGAAGGGGAACATCACACACCGGGGCCTATTATGGGGAGGGAGGAGGGGGGAGGGATTGCACTGGGAGTTATACCTGATGTAAATGACAAGTTGATGGGTGCTGACAAGTTGATGGGTGCAGCATACCAACATGGCACAAGTATACATATGTAACAAACCTGCACGTTATGCACATGTACCCTAGAACTTAAAGTATAATAATAAAAAAAAGAAAGAAAGAAAAAAAATGTGGCTATTTGATACACTTATAAAAACTAATAAAACTTAAAAAAAGATTCATATTTCTAATTTAGGGTAGTGTTCAACATATGATACTTTATGAGGTATTCCAAGAAATATTTCTTCAGGATCTTGTTTTTAAAAAGCCTTGGAAATTTGTAGAGAAAGTTCCTTCTATAATGTCTTAACTCAGATAGACTTTTTAAAATCCTTTGTTTCAGAAGAATTATAACCACATTGGCAATGCTGAGACAATATTTTACCTCAAGCCAATCTGAATTATAAATGAAACAGAATAAATAAATGCAAGAAAGGGAGAAATCCAAAGTAATTGACAACCTCTGTCTTGCAATTTCTTTTCTTTTTTCTTTTTTTTTTTTCTTTTTTTTTTTTTTTTTTTTGAGACGGAGTCTCGCTCTGACGCCCAGGCTGGAGTGCAGTGGCGCTATCTCGGCTCACTGCAATCTCCTCCTCCCGGGTTCACACCATTCTCCTGCCTCAGCCTCCTGAGAAGCTGGGACTACAGGCGCCCGCCACCACGCCTGGCTAATTTTTTGGTATTTTTAGTAGAGACGGGGTTTCATCATGTTAGCTAGGATGGTCTCGATCTCCTGACCTTGTGATCCACCTGCCTCGGGCTCCCAAAGTGCTGGGATTACAGGAGTGAGCCACAGCACCCAGCCTGTCTTGCAGTTTCATAGATTTTGCTTAATGTATGATTGAACAAAGTACAGGGTTTTAAATTAAAAATAGAAATGGTAACAAACATTGTAATTATATGGATTAAAGAATTTTTAAAAATCATCTCAAAGTTCTGCTAATTTAGTGTGTCAAACAACAAGATAGCATGAATATTTCAGTCTGGCAACTGCCCAGAAATGTAGTTAATGTCTAATAACTCATTGTTATAACCTGTAATTTTATATTTTGAAAAATAAAAAATTATGGTAAAAATTGACTATACTTCTTCCTCCTTCTCTGATTCCCCTGTTCGAAGAAGATGCAGCTCCTAAACATGCCATTGGCCATAAGTTAGAGAACTGGTTAACGATAGGGTGAGAAAATGAAGGCAAAATCACTTAAGTTTTCTCCTTATGCTCAGGGAGCACAGGTATGCTCCAAGTGCAAGGAGGACTGTGAAATTTTATCTTGTTACATTACTTGGCTGGTTATTTCCTATATCACTTTATGGTGAAAAACTCCCATAGTAGTTTCAAGTGTAATTTAACTTTAGTTCTGTCTTCTATTTCAGTCCTCTTATTTGATCTTTAAACAGTGCTCATGTTTGAACCAATAGAGCCAGTCAACAAATAAAAGAGAGTGTAGAAATTGAGATACATGAAGGTAGGAATTAATTTCACAGGCATTTGACAACGGTAAATTTTTAACAAATTCATGAACAGAGAATCATTCAATTTAAAAAGAATTACTTACATATAATTATTTTAAAAGCATTCAAACATTTACTTATGTTTAGAAATGAGAAATGAGCTGAATTGAACTCTTTGCATGTGCTAGACTAAGAATGTTTAATGATAATTTTCAAAAATGTTGATTGATTTTGATAAAGTTCAGAACACTACTAAAGGGTGCTAAGATATACATAAATTTCCATTTGTGAGATGGCATACCAGATGCCAGCCAGTGGAATACTGCCAGAGGGAATTATCTTCTATATTTTTATGTATTTCGTTGAAATTTGTTCTGTTGGTAGAGAGTACATAGTTACACAGTATGAGGTCAATATAGCCTGAACTGATAAGTCATCTTTACATAGATCAGCATACTGGAATAGCAAAAATAGTAATATAGATGCAATTATGAAAAATAATCTGAGCTAATATAGCACTTTTTATATATGAACAGGAGTCAATTTGCTGTTGGGAACCCGATCTAATCTATATCTGATGGACAGAAGTGGAAAGGCTGACATTACTAAACTTATAAGGCGAAGACCATTCCGCCAGATTCAAGTCTTAGAGCCACTCAATTTGCTGATTACCATCTCAGGTTTGTTAAAGAACTAAAATTAGCTGAGTAATTATGCAGATTAATTAGTCTGCAAACTGGGTTAAAGACTTTCTCAGGTAAAAGTGTTCATAGAAGAGCACTTTAAATATAACCTTTAATTGGGACACCAGACTTTCCTACTTGTATTCTCTTATCTATTTACAATTTAAAGTAATTTCCTTTTATTATAAAGTACCTAACCTAGGTTACTGATAAGAAAAACCACAACATTTGCATCCTTGCATGTTCTCTCCAGTGCAGCTTCCTACAACTTCAGATCTCTAATTTTCATTCACTCATGCACAGAACTGCATCAACATCCACCATGTCTCATTCTTGTGATGTGTTAGAAGCAACAAAGAACAAAGTGAATAATAATCAGATATAAAAGAGACTTGTCCTTAGTATTTAACCTTATCACAAGGGCCTACAGATAGTTTGTAACAAGACTGGATCCATTAAGATCTTTACACCTTTTCCAAATAGTAGTTAAATTTCTTAGTTTTGGTCAGTCAGAGCCTGAACCTTAGAATGCAAGAGAGCAAGTAAATGAGTATTAAGAGTGATCGCGATTAGTAAACAGCATTTAGTATCAGGAAAGCACCAATATTAAAGCTGACTATAAGCAAAAGATGATTGACAAAAGGAGAGAAAAAGTAAGAAAATATGGCTTGTCTATGGAATGAAATGATGCTAATTACAGACTTTATATGACTTTATATATTTTTATTATATATAACATGTTTTATATATAATTAGTGCACAAATTGCCATGTTGCACACTAATGATTGTGTATTATTCCTAAAATGATTAACTTTGCTTTATGTTTTGGTTAGAGGAGAAATCCCTTTAGAGGTATGCTCAGACTTCATGATTTTTTAAATCATGTTTTATAGTCAGTTGCTTCTAATGGTTTAAGGTACATAGAAGTAATATTTGTTGTTTGAAAACATCTGGGTGGCTTATAGACTACATATCTGTATAACAGATTTCTTTACTCTTTATCCAACTTCCTCTAATCTAAATGTGTTCTTCTCTAATTCTTGAGCTTCTCTGAAATGTGGAATACTTTTCCATCAAACAGTACTGAGAACATCAGTATAAGAAGATACTCAGTAGTTTAAAGCACAAATTTATTTTACCATTTAAGAAATAGAATAGCCATTGTGTATTAGTCCGTTCTCATGCTGCTATAAGGACATACATGAGACTGCGTAATTTATAAAGGAAAGGGGTTTAATTGACTCACAGTTGCATATGGCTGGGGAGGCCTCAAGAAACTTACAATCACAGCAGAAGGGAAAGCAAACACGTCCTTCTTCACATGGCAGCAGCAAGGAGAAGTGCAGAGCGAGGGGAGAAGCCCCTTATAAAACCATCAGATCTTGTGGTTTATAACTCACTATCATGAGAAAAGCATGAAGGTAACTGCCCCCATGATTCAATTACCTCCCAATGGGTCCCTCACTCAACACATGGGGATTACAATTTGGATTACAATTCAAGACCATATCAGATAAATGTAGATATCTGAACCTTAACACTGCTTCAAAAATGTTATATTAAAAACATATGAAAGATTAATCACATAAGTAAGAATCCTATTGTTGGCCCTAGAAATCATGTAATAATAAACCATAAAAATGACAAAGAAAAATGATTATAAAGTCACTATATAGGGGAAAAGAAATGTGTGATTTTTTCATGTCCTGTGTTTCCTGACTGAATTGTAAGAATTTGATGGGATTTACAATTAGGAAATTAATATTAACGATAAATCTAGTTGGAGGAATATATAATGAAACTGTTCAGCTATTTTACAAGCATGCTGGAATGACAGAATACAAAGATACCCATATTGCTGTCCCTGAATACCTTAACAGTCAATATTCAGCCACCCCACTCGTACACACACACTACCAGGGACAGCTTTTAGGTCTCTGAACCCCAGAGGAGTCATGACTTAGTGAATAGTCAAGGTACAAGTGAATGGATGGTAATTATCTTGCCTGCATAATGAAAGGCTTAACCCTGTCCCAAAAAAGGTTTAGATCCCCTTCAGAGAGACACATAGGTAGATACTTTGACTATTTCTTGGAATTGAGAGACTAAAATAATCTGTCATATTTCCAAACCCTGAATGGGAGATTCTGATGCAATGCAGTTTTTTTACAAGTGCTTTTTACATTAATAAAAATATTTTTTAAAAGGCAAAACATCTTTACATTTTTTTCTTCTAATATATTAAAAGAAAGATTGATTTTAAATACTGTATCTTTTCTTATCTATTAGGTCGTAAGAACAGACTTCGGGTGTATCATCTGACCTGGTTGAGGAACAAGATTTTGAATAATGATCCAGAAAGTAAAAGAAGGCAAGAAGAAATGCTGAAGACAGAGGAAGCCTGCAAAGCTATTGATAAGTTAACAGGCTGTGAACACTTCAGTGTCCGTAAGCCACATTTCGTGTTTACTACGGCAATATAAATTTTGCATCCTTTCATTTGGTGAAGTACATAATTATGAAAGGCAAAACAGAGAAAGGAAACAATTTGCAGTTTCAAACACAGACGGGATCAGGCATGTTCAGGGTGGTATGGCTATAGACAGCAACTTCAAATCAAAGAAGAGTAAATTTCACTGACACGTCTTCCAGGTCTTCTATGTTACAATCTTGTATTTTTTTTTTTTTTTGAGAAAACATTGATTGACTAAAATAGTTATTGGTGTTCGGTTTGGTTTACCTCCTCACCTTACTTTCCTTCCCAGTCACCCTGAATATTCCAGATAAACCGGTATTTTTTTTCCTGCCTCTATATAGCTTCGCTATATAAATGATTGAGATTTATCTTCACAAACTTGGGGAGACTCATATGATACTCTCTTTCTTTTGGAACAACAGTAAGATTGAATCCCTCCTAATACTGACCAGGAAACTTAACAATGAGTCAGAAAGAAAATTCTATGATCTACTGACTCTCGCTCCCACTGTTGATATTCATGAGTATAATCACTATTTTCCATCTGATTAGAATGTTTTCATATACCCTTTCTCTTCACAACCATCCACTGTGAAAGGTGGTAACAATCCTAGGGGTTCAGAATCCTGCTCTCAGCTGTAAAAAACTGTGAGCTAATGTCATCCCATTCTGTTCTATTTCTGAAACAAATCCTCCTCTACTCTCGGCCTTCTTTTGCTTCTTTCCCTCTTCATTAATTGCCTCTTCAGGCAAAACTGGTGGCATAGGTGAGAAATAACTGGAATCACATTATATAAATTGCAATGGGATACTTCTATCCTGACTAACTATTATTGTTCTGCATATAAAGTGACCTTCTCAGGATAGGTTTTTGTATGTGTGTGCATATGTATACATACACCACTAAAGAGGGAAATGAGTACCCAGATAACTTAAGCATTAAATAAATACACTAGTTTCTTCTAGGTTTAGGTATCACTACTTCACTCCAGATCATATTATGCAAATATGATAGTCCCAGAGGTGAAAGATATCCCCAGATGTTAACTTGGGCGTTTATATAGCAAAACTACCTCCTACTAACTTGTAAAATATTAGTTCAGTAAGAGATAGTCACAAAGGTACTCATATTGCAAATCTGTGCTCTTTGTAAGGGGTGGAATAGTTAAGTTTAGTTTTCCTGGCTGACCCCATTCCAGTCCACCTAAGCTCTCAGAACAGCAAAAAGCATTCGTCCCACTGACAGGTGGAATTAGTAGCATCTTCACACAGGAAGACAAGAACAGATCATAGTTGCCTGGTATTTTCATAGCCTTCCAAGATCCACAAGACAGTGAACTGGCACCAATTACTACCCTATATTAAATATATAGGAAGTGTTTTAAGAGAGAATATTTTTGATTGTTGGAGGATTAGTAATCATGCTCCTTTGACCTACTTGGGAGCAATGCAAAAGAAAATGCAAGAGTAAGCTAGACCCAGAGAGAGAGAGAGAGAGAGAGAGAGAGAGAATGCGTCGGGATGGCAGAAGAAATTGCAGCCAAGGAAGGGCGTTATAGCACAAAGTATAAATCTATCAGGTAAGACAACATATTCCATAAGAACCAGAAGGGCTAATCAAGAGCAAGCATATACCTAATTGTACTTTTTAATTTACCTTTTAAAACAGCCCTATTGAAATAATGTACATACCATGAGATACACTTGTTTAAAGTGCACAATTCAATGGGTTTTAGGAGGTCTATTGAGTTATGTAACAATCACCATGATCTAATTTTTATCATCCCCCAAAGAAACCCCATATTCATTAACAGTTATCCCGCATTCCATCTTTCTTTACTTCCCCCTCTACCACTCACGGTCCTAGGTATCCATGATAAACTGATAAATGGTTACCTAGGACTTTCTTTCTCTATAGATTTGCCTCTTCTGGACAATTACTATAAATGGAACCATATATTATGTTGTGTTTTATGACGGACTTTTACTTAGCGTAATATTTTCAAGGTTTGTCTATGTTATATATAACATGTATCAGTGATTCCTTTTTATTGATGAGTAGTATTGCATTGAATGGATATACCACATTTTGTTTATCCATACATCAGTTGATGGACATTTGCACTCTTTCCACTTTTTGGCTATTAAAAATAATGCTACTATGAACATTTCATACATCTTCATATGTGGATATGTATGTTTTTTTTTCTTGGATAGTATTGTTACACTGTTTTTCAAAGTGGTTGCACCGTTTCACATTGCTATCTGTAATGTATGAGGGTTCTATATTCTCTATATACTTGTGAGCCCTTGTAGATGTCTGTCTTTTGATTTTAGCCATCCCTATGGGTGTAAAGTGGGATGTTATGAAAGTTTCAATTTGCAGTTCCCTTATGATTAATGTTGTTGAGTATCTTTTCATATGTTTACTGACCATTTGGAGACATGTCTATTCAAGTCCTTTGCCTGTTTTTTAATTGGTTTGCTTATCCTTTTGCTGTTGAGTTGTAAGCATTCTTTAAGTATTCCACATACTAGACTCTTTTTTTCTTTTGAGGCAGAGTCTTGCTCTGTTGCCCAGGCTGGAGTGCAGTGGAGTGATCTCAGCTCACTGCAACCTCCACCTTCCAGGTTCAAGATATTTTCCTGCCTCAGCCTCCCGAGTAGCTGAGATTACAGGTGCTTGCCACCACACCCACTTATTTTTTGTATTTTTTTTTTTTTTTTTTTAGTAGAGATGGGGTTTCACCATGTTGGCCAGGCTGGTGTCAAACTCCTGACCTCAAGTGATCCACCCACCCTGCCCTCCAAAGGAATGGGATTACAGGGGTGAGTCACTGTGCCCAACCCATATACTAGACTCTCATCAGAATATGATTTGCAAGTATTTTCTCCTATTCTGTATGTTGTATTTTCGCTTCCTTGATAGTTTCCCTTGGTGCCCCAAATTTTAATTTTTGATGAAGCCTAATTTATCTTTTTTTTTCCTTTTCTTGCTTTATACTTTGGGTGTCAAATATAAGAATTCATTGCTATATTCAAGGTCATCAAGATTTATCCCTATGTTTACTTCCAAGAGTTTTATTGTTTTAGTTATGACATTTAGGTATTTGATCAATTTTGAGTTAATTTTGTATATGGTGTGAGATTTGGGCTCCAACTTTACTGCTTTGCATAGGTATATCCGCTTGTCCCAGTACCATTTGTGGAAGAGACTGCTTTTTCCCTATTGAATGGTGTAACACCATTGACCATAGATGTATAGGTTTATTTGCCAACTCCCAATTTTATTCCATTGATCTCTATGTCTCTCCTTATGTTATTTAATACCATACTGCTTTGATTACTGTAACTTGTAGTAAGCTTTGAAATTGGAAAGTGTGAGTTCCCCAACTTAGATTTTCTTTTTCAACATTGTTTGGCTATTAGGAGCTTCCTAAGATTCCATGTGAAATACAGGATCAACTTTTCCATTTCTTCAATAAAAGGCCATTGGGATTTTAATAGGGATTGCATTGAACCTATGGAGACAATTTTGGACAGTATTGCTATTTCAACAATGTTAAATCTACCTATCTATGAGCAGGAGAACTTTTTTCCATTTGTTTAGGTCTTCTTTAATTTCTTTCATCAAGGTTTTAGTGTACAATTTAGAGTGCTCTCGAAGGTGAATATGTATACTCCATAAAACTATACAATAATTTTGTCACCTTTTTGTGGGCATCAAATTGTAACCAAGTAACTTCCCCAAAATATACCATCTGTGCCCTTAAATTGTGGTTATGGCATTTTTTATGACAAATACAAATACTTGAGTGTTCTTGTTAACTCTGTGGCATCATTACTTTTTTGTGTTTTATCATTATAGTCCAACATGAAGAAACAACATATATTGCAATTGCTTTGAAATCATCAATTCACCTTTATGCATGGGCACCGAAGTCCTTTGATGAAAGCACTGCTATTAAAGTGAGTGATCTCCTTTTTCTTTGGATTATATGATTTTTTATTTTGAGAAGAAATTGTGAACAGAATCATACTTTGAAATACAGATGCAGAAGTATATGGCATTCTTCTATAGTTAATGGAATTTTGTTGTTAGTTTGCTTGCTTGTTTGTTTGTTTATTTTTTAGAGACAGGGTCTCACTCTCTCACTCTGGCCCAGGCTAGAGTGCAGTGGCATGATCACAGCTCACTGCAGCCTTGATCTCCCCGGCTCAAGCCATCCTCCCACCTCAGCCTCCCAAGTAGCTAGGACTACAGGCACGTATCACGCCTGGTTAATTTTTAAATATTTTGTACAGATGGTGTCTCACTAATGTAACTTGAATATACCATGTCAGTAATTACTGTTTAACCCTTTTTTAGACAATTCACAGGCACCACAGCAAGGGAGAATGCGAGGGAAATTCCCGGCCCCTCCCCTTATAGGACCTTCCCACCAGCCCCTTACTCCCAATTCCTGTAGTCAATATGAAGACCTTCTCTTCTACAGCCCCAAACACAGGCTTTGGGTGCCACCCCAATGAATTGAAGCTGAGAAAGTCCCTGTTTTCTCTTAGTGGGGGGTAGAGAGCCGAGGGAAGGTAAAGAAAGGTATGGCAACGATAGAGGGGAAACACCCTTGGAAGAAAAAGGAGGGAAAAGAAAGCCTTTTCTCCAGTTACCTTGGCCACAATATGTGGGTATGGGAAGGGGTTGGATGGATCTATATTCTTTCCAAGCTGGAACTCTAAACACATTTCTCTCTAGAACTATTAATATTGTGGTTAGGCTTACTTGTACTCTTTCTACCTTTATTACCGTTTGGCTGAACTTCTATGGCTAGGCCACATAAATTAACAATATAGTGTCTTAAACAACTAACCTTAAAAATGAGGGACTGTTTTTTTATCTAGAGTAACTTACTTGTAATGCTCCAGAATTCTACTTAAATGGAATTATTTTGTATTTATTCCACAGTAATGAGGGTTGACTAAAGAACCGGCAGCATTCTATCATGTCCAGTAGCTTCTACCCTGGGATGTATATCAGAATTAGCTGGAACATTTGTTAAAAGTTTAGATCTCAGACCCAACACCAGGCTGAATTAGTGGGTCTGGAGTAGGGCCTGGGAATTGATAATTTTAGCAGAGGTTTCAGGTGAGTTTTAACTAGTTGATCCATAGATAGGTTTTAACAAAGCACTGATAGGGACCCATCCTGACAGATGCAGCAAAGTATTCATGAAATACTTCTGTATCTTAAGTCAGGATCTGTTTACATGGTACATTTTTTAAGGGAACACATCACATGTATACAATAAAGATGAGCAAATTCTTATGACTGCCTGCCAATGTCTATTTGCATAATAACTATGTTCTTCTATAAATAGTACAGATGACTGTATATACAGTCTGAGTCAACCCTAAAACAAATCACATCCCTGATCTGATCTCCCTAAATTGGGCCTTGGTTCAGCTGTCAGTATTTGGATATGAGTTTATTCTTGGGTGTCTGCTGATTGGTCAGAGCTGCCTGGTATGGAGCTGGAAAGCGAAGAGATAAGTACCAGCAATCTGTCTAGCCCGATACACAGTTCTTGTCCAAGTCCTTACTACAGTTCTTGACTCCCACCTCACAATTACAGTATGGTGAATCCTGTGATGCTCAATCCTCTACTGTGATCTGATCTTGGCAATGAATCGCATTTGGCCTTTTGTTTTGTACTAGAAACCATAGGAGCCTAGAGTACATACCCAGTATATGATAAGTTAACATATCTGGCCCTTTTCATTCCCTACCAAGTGTGCATTGATCAATCAGCAGACTCTGAAGGAGACTACATGTCCTATCAAGCCTATATACGAATACTGGCAAAAATACAGGCAGCTGATCCAGCGAACCGGTTTAAGAGACCAGATGAGCTCCTTCATTTGCTGAAGCTCAAGGCAAGGAACTTGAAGACAGCAAACAGAATGCAGGGCCATACAAGGCTCTTATGATCATTGCCAATCTGACCTTTGAAGAGAAACTCAATATTTTGAAGCTGTTGAACATAATTATTTATTTGTTGTAATAACAGATCTAAGAAAAACTGTAATTCACGGGTCTCTAAATACAATATGCCATTTTAAAAATCCACCTGGGGTTTATACACTTATAAACCTGACAAAAGAGTGAGGGAATTTTTGCCTTAGTTAGAATGTCATTTTTGGCCTTTTGGCCATATTTGGTTTTATATTCACAGGTATTTCCAACACTTGATCATAAGCCAGTGACAGTTGACCTGGCTATTGGTTCTGAAAAAAGACTAAAGATTTTCTTCAGCTCAGCAGATGGATATCACATCATTGATGCAGAATCTGAGGTTATGTCTGATGTGACCCTGCCAAATAATGTAAGATAATACCTTCAGATTCCTAGAAATTATTGCATACCACCATTTGAGTTTTTCCAACTGTCAAAACTCTGAAAGGTTTATGCATATGATTAGCAATGTTTATACCGGAACTGAGACATAAAAGGTAAGTACAGAGTGCCAGAAAGTGGTCTTGCATAAACAAAAAACACTGATGATCCCTTAGTTTAGAAAGCTGAGTATATTCTGCAGATAGATTTTGCTTGTCTTGCCCAATGCTTTTTTTGTTTTTAATGAATAAAGTTTACACTTAAAATCTGGACTTCTACTGATACATCAGAAGACCTGATAGCATCAGTGCCACATTACTATCTAACCATTATCAATTGGAATTGATTCATTCATGGCTCCTTTTAGATAGGATATATGCTCTACATTTTCTACCCATTTATGTTTATATATTTATAATAACTGACCATAAAGTGTATTTGATTTTGCAGTACTTGCTTTATTTTTCTTCACTTCACAATTCATTAACAAATTTTTAAAAAATACAACACCAGTATTGCAGCATTATTATGTGTATCCCTATTCTTTATTATATTACTTCAACTGTGACATAACAGCAAATTATCATAAAATGTTCTCTTATCTGGTTAATTATAGTTAGTATTTCTGATCAAAAGATTCAGCATTTTAAAAGCAGATACTCCTCAACTCTTAAACAATTATATTTTGTGAAAATGTGGCACAACATCTAAAATATAGATTGTCATAAAAATATTATACACATCATTTACATAAAGAGTTTGAACATACTATAATATCCCTCACACATACCATACAAAATATAATTCTACTGTGTCTCAAATTTGATATTGGAAATGATGTTTGTCCTATTGAAATTTTTATTTAAAAGAAAGGCCTAAACCAACAGTTTCTCTGCTTCACTATATTTAAATTCCCACTTTTTAGACAACCAAAATTTTAACAGTTTTGCATTATACAAAAAGTCCAGGAGAAAACTTTGATGTATTTTCAAATTACTATAGTTGTGTGATATTTTGAACAGCTCTCAGAATTGTCTCATATGTCTCTAACAAATTACATAAATCAATTGTCAGGACATTAGTGGGGACAATTTTGTAAAAGTCTTTTGGTCATATTAAAGATAATTAGCTTATTACTCAGTTGTTGCCCATGATATATAGAAATCACACTGTTGATAATGTAGAAAATACAGAACCAATCTTAGCCAAAGTCACTTAAACATGAGGTCAGGTTAATTTTGATATAGCTATTGTACTCTTCAGTTGGAGTGTCTTCCGTAGCTTCCTGCATTTTTTTAATGTTGTGTCAGATAGCTTTTATTAAGAATCTAGTGCAGTATTGAACATTGCAGCATTGGTCCATGTTTACACTTATTTGAAAAGTAATTCAGGAATTTTGACCCCTGTGTTTCACATGATTAATAAGCAAGGAAAGTCATTTCCTTTTGAAGCAATTTGTTAGTTAGAGATGAGTTCTTAAAAATCACTTTCTGACCCAATTAGGATAACTTGTGTATATTAAAAAATATTTTTAGCTAAATACTCTAGTGTCTTGACCCATTAAAAGAGAAAAGGACTCTTATCAGGGAGGTGGGTGTCTTCTGAGAAAGAATGTACTAAAAATAATATTTTTCCAAGAGTTCCAGATTACAAAAGCTGTAATGATACAAGTGAATCATGTGTGCTGAAGAATATCTGGTTACTTCAGGAATCATCTGAGAAGCATCTGAGGCTGTCTGAATTTGCAGCAGTCCAGTTTTTCTCTAAACAGATTTTATTGAGACGACCTTCTTTTCTGCAATTTCTTTTACTCTCTTCCTTTATCTTTGTTTTTTTCTGATTCAATTGCTCATGCAAGTGCCCAGGGAACGCATTAAAATTGCTTTTCGTCTCTGGATCCCCATTTTAGTTATCAGGATTGTTGTTGCTGGGACATGGCCTCAAGCACCTGGCCTGAGTACTCTGGGGTTGGCAAGTATAGTTTCTGACTTTTTTTTTTTGTAATGTGCTAGTTTGGAGAAACCATAGAGGAACACAATTTTTCAACTGCAGGGAAATGCTGTTAATGTGACAATATCTGTAGTTTAAGAAAATTTTGTTGCATTGTTTTGTGCATCATGAAATTTAGAAATGCTTAGATATTTCTTAGTATTTCATATTATGTCACCAAATACGTCCTTGTGTATCTTAAATGCATTTGAAATTATATTAATTGGAAAAGAAATTCTAACATTTTTGCAAAGGGGGAAATGACTTAAAGTTATATTTCAAGCTGTGGAGACTATTATAAAGCTGTCCCTTGTAAGCATTTTAAGTTCAAGCTATTTTTTAGATTAGTTTTCTATTTCTAATTTGAATGAGTTGGTTGATAGGCAAGTATTATATATTTGTTACTTGGTTTATCCATTAATTACCAAAGTATTTATTAATGTGCTGAAATGAATTTTAAACCCAAGTCTGTAACAAGTAGTGTTTCTTCTATTATGATACATAATAATTTGTGAAATGTCAAGAAATCTCTCTGTGTTGGAAATACATCTTTGCTTTTTTAAAATAAGGCTTTCTCCTAATTATAAAGATGAATATTTAACATCTATGACTTTATGACATAAAGAAAGCAGCTTTTTTCAAATATTGGATAGCATACTTATTAATTTGTAAATAGAGGTTTCTCTTCCTCCTTGCTCTTTGAACCTCTTTTGGTCTTTATTGCTCTGCCAAGCTGCTTCAATTAAAGTAGTAGTGATAAAATATTGGACATATAAATCTTTATGAAACATAATTCCAGCCCCTGGAAATCATTATACCACAGAATATCATCATTTTACCTGATTGCCTGGGAATTGGCATGATGCTCACCTTCAATGCTGAAGCCCTCTCTGTGGAAGCAAATGAACAACTCTTCAAGAAGATCCTTGAAATGTGGAAAGACATACCATCTTCTATAGGTATGTATACAATTTCTTTCTTCTTCGGGACCCCAGAGAAACTTTTCATGGGTAAAAAAAGTGTCCTAAGAAAAGATTTCCTGAATTATTACATTTTCTTAAGACACATAAGATTAATTTGGGGTTCTGCATAATTATTCCCTTAGTAAGATGATGCCTGTATTTGTCCTATGCTTAATGAATTCAGAAGAGTACCACAAAGAGACTCATTTTGGTTATCTGAGTTATTTGCAATATTGTATAATTGAAATGAGAGCTAATTCCTTTCCACAAAAATCTATAATTTTATTATAACTCCCTTTACTTGAAGAATTTACACAGATATTGGAAATGCTTCTTTTCATCACACTTATTGTGGGGTTTATCTTTATCTTAGGAGACTGCCAACTAGTACAAAAGAACCAAATACTTCCATTTTTTATAGTCAGTAGAGTTCTATTTTGTGAGTGATATTCCTGTGAAGAATTAAATCATTTAGAAAAGTGATAGATATGACTGACTGGAGTGCCTGTTAGGTACCAACCAGGTGGCAACAAAGAAAAATGCCTTTTCATCTTCATCAAACCAGGAAATTTTTTTCTTCCTAGCCAAATCAGGACTGCTGATCTGGGAAATCCAAATAATTTGAGATTCTTGTATATGTTCTGAGGCTCACTGACCCTAGACGTGATTCTAGATAGGGAACATAATGCATACGAAAAGTAAAAATATTAGAGAGAGTAGAATGATTAGCTGGAGGATAGCTATTATAGAAAAGAGAAGTTTAATGGAGCAAATAAAGGAAAAAGAAAGCTCTGTGTGTGTGTGTGTGTGTGTGTGTGTGTGTGTGTGTGTGTGTGGAGAGAGAGAGAGAGAGGCTTAACAATTGCATCAGATATTACTAAGTGGTTCCCACTTCCAAAACATTGTGTCCCATCTCAGAAAGCAAGCTAGCTCAGTAGCTAGGTTAAGTGGCAGATGTAGGTGTTTTGAGACTAAGGTGGAAATTATGTGATGCCATATGAACTAAGTACTTGGACTCAGCAAATAACCTTTTCTTTAAGTTTAGAATTTTTAGTCTATGTTGTTGTTGAAAACATAGAGACACAGAGAGAGAGAGAGAGATGGTCTGTCAAATGATAAGGCAGATTCTTCTGTAATCTCTATAAAATGACTAAATATGATCCTCATGTGGCTTTAAGGACCACTTTAAAAGAACTGCTTTTTAATGAACTTTTTTTTTATATGAGATAATGGCACTTTGCATTGCATCTGCAGAATCCTTTTTTTTTTTTTTTTTTTTTTTGCATGTATAGTCAGTGTTAAGGATTGTCCTGAAAACCTGCTCCAATTTCCAATTTCCTCAAACAAGTAAGAACTCACAGAGGGTTTAAAACCAGATTTAAGTGACAGAAGATAAATGCTTACAGTATAATTGACATATCTGGGGCAAAAGAAAGTACAAATAACGACTCATGTTCTATACTTGACAGTGGTACTTTTGTGATCGATATGCTAATCAGAAATGGTCATAAGGAAATTCAGTTCAAATAGGAAACTGAGCAAACCCCTATATTTATGCCAGTAGACAATTATAAGGGTCAAATGGAACTTGCGAAGTCATCTGGTACAGCTCTTGTCCTCAGGCAGCACAACTTCTGACCTAAAACAAAAAAAAGCTATTTTAAGTTGCTAGAATTTGAAAGACAGCTACATGTGAAATAAATTACAGTACTATAAGAACATGATATTTTAGTTTGTATATTAAGGATATTTTGAAAGTATGCTAAAGACTACCATATAACACTGATATTAAGGAAATCAATTACCATATTTTTCTGTCTAAAAACAACTGCTTTGTTATTTAAAACTAATCCAGATCAAGATTTCCCCAATTTAAATTTTACGTTTTCTTAAGTCATAGTAAATGTGTTCAAATCATCACTCTCCATTTCCAAACAAATATATACAGGCTTAACAATTGCATCAGGTATTATTAAGTGTTCCCACTTCCAAATAATTGTGTTTCATCTTAGAAAGCAAGCTAGCTCTCAGTAGCTAAATTAAGTGGCAGATGTAGGTGTTTGGGGACTAAGGTGGAAATTATGTGATGCCATATGAACTATGTACTTGGACTCAGCAAATAGCCTGAGTTTTAAGTTTGGAATTTTTAGTCTATGTTGTTGTTGACAAAAATACCGTTTTTAATAAAGTAGTCACATAGGTGAAGAAATTCAACTCTAGAGAGACTAAATCTGTTACTTCTTCCCAACCCTCTAGAGACTAATTTTCCTTATTTCCCTTATATCTGGAGTTATTTTAATTCTAGTCTGAAATTTGACTTATAAAGTCTTCTTCCGGGATAACCATTTTTCTTAGTCAATTTATTCCTTTTATAATAGAAAAAATGAAAAATCAAAGTAATTAATTGAATTCTGATTTTAATCATGTTAACATGAGAATGAAGATGGCTTATTTTGTTGTTTCCTAGACTATTTTAACTTGAGTTTAAAATCTTGATATTATTTTACATGTCAGGATTTTATTTACTTATGGAATTTTTCCCCATGAAGTACATAAAGAATATTAAATTGAAAGTTAAAAATGTAGTAATAGTGCTGTTCCTTGTGTCAAAAAAAACTTTACAGCACCAAATGACTGACTGACTACATAATTAGGTTTAAGGCAATTATTGTCATAATCTATATTTGTCACAAAGTATTATAAAATAGAGTCAAAAAGTTAAAATCTTAATAAATATTTCCTGAGCAGGAAAAAAACCTTAAGAATATCAAAGTAGCTTTGGTTCTGCTTATAACATGATAATTTATTGAATTGCATTAGGGTTGCTACAGTCATTATTTGAGCAAGTCATTTTTTAACAATTTTAATTTTTTAAGAGTCAGGTTTTCATGTATGTCACTGGAGCACAAATATACACCCTTATTAGGAGCCCTTATTAAGAATGCTGTATGTCACTTATACTATAAAATAAAGAGTGGCTGTGAGTAGATTACAATGTCTACAAACGGGATAGAATTAGTCCTTAGCTTTTTCTGTGGTCTTAGAGGATATGAATACAAGAATTAAATAATTGAGACCTGGTAATTAAATGTTGATTACAATGGTGCCTTTAGATAGCCAGTTTGAACACCACTCTTGAGCAGCAAAATGGTCAAACAACTGACTATAGACGGGAAAAACAGGATGTGCTAACCTGAACTGTAACAGTGAGCCTCTTAATAAACAAACACTGACCGTAGTTATAATTTTCTATGACTGCCGGAAAGATTTTGTGTTTTTCTGATTTTTTTTTTCATTTGTATTGTAGCTTTTGAGTGTACACAGCGAACCACAGGATGGGGCCAAAAGGCCATTGAAGTGCGCTCTTTGCAATCCAGGGTTCTGGAAAGTGAGCTGAAGCGCAGGTCAATTAAGAAGCTGAGATTCCTATGCACCCGGGGTGACAAGGTATAGCTTACACCCTCCAGTTACAGCAAAAATAACGCAACCATTGAAAATGAACTAACAAAAGAAATTTATGTCCTTTTCCTTCTGGCAATAAATATATTTGTGGTATATTTTTCAAACTAGCATACTATTGATTAAAAAACAATTTTATATTTTGCAGTAAAAACACTAATATGGTAAGTAATGAAATTTGGTTTCGAAGGAAGCTCATTTTGAAAAAATAAGAAAAAATTCTAGTTATGTCTTAAGCAAAGCTTAGCCATTATTTTATTTGGTTCAAAATACTTTATTGTCTTTGATTCATAGTGCCTTTCATGTTCATACTAAAATGATATTTTTAAACAAAATCCTTGAGCAAATCTTTTGTAGCTTTCAACAAAATTCAATAACAGAAGGAAAATGTACTTATGTTTGCTGAGCACCTAATTGTATAGTAGGCCTTGTGCTAGGTACTTTAACAGTTATCTCAATTTGTCTTCATAAGTGGGTGTTACGATGTTTATTTTGCAAAAAATAAAAATAAAATCAAGATTTGGCAATTATTTGTATTATTTGATCAATTTTAACAACTAATTCAAATAGTTTAGATGGAAAATTTTGTGGTATAAGACTATTACCATTCCTACCTATTATAGGAAATAACAGTGTGAAGAAATAGTCCTAATAGGACTAGGAAACATTCATATTGAGAAGAGATTGCAGAGGGTTTGAGTTAATATCAGAACAGCCAGGATAAAGCACTGTACATCAAGCAAAGTTGCCAATTTACATGTAAAGAAATGCAATGGCAAAAACCTGTGTTTCAGGTCAGCGAGACCTAGAATGCAGTCCTGTCTCTAACCAGGACTAACTAGGTTAGAGAACCTGAGAAGTTTGATTAATCTTTCTGATCCTTAGTTCCTTCATCTCCAAACTAGAAATATTAATAACTGCTTTGGGAGCAATTGTGACAACTAATCATATCCGTAAGCATCTCACAGATTGCCTGTAACATCAAATATGTTAAGTCAAGAATGACTAGCATATATTTTTAAAAGTTTTACAATGTTGTCTCTTTATTATGAGGTTAAATTACTTACTATGAAATGTAAAATACTGTTTTCATATACACTTAAAGCCCTGCATCCCCCTCAACTGTAAGGCCACAGTGAAACTCTGTAAAGGTTTATGAAGACTTTTATTTAATTAGGTATAAAGCAGATCTTAGAAGAGTTAAGCGAGGGCACTTTAAATTTCATTTAACTCAGTATAGTCATATAATTTTTTCTTAAAAGATTATTTGTTTTATTGATGACTACTAACCGAAGTAACTATGATTGCTGCCTTTGTCTAATATTAAATACTTTTAATATTTAAATTGTAATAATTTCAAATATTTTCTTTTATCAAGCAACATGTACAGTTACATATACTGTAAGCTCACAGTATCACAAATTAGAGACTCCCTGCCTCCCTTTGTCACACTTAGTATATCTTATCATCATCATTATGTCACAAAGTCTCCTAAATATAGTCACTGTGGATGTCAGAAGCCTTAGTCTTAACAAGGAGGCCTTTGTTTGATATTTATGTGCATATTTTATTCTAATTTTCTTTATGGTACAGCCCACATTTACACAACATGTCCCTCTCTAAGCCACTGGGTTTAACTCATTTTATCAATCTACTGATGTCAGTCCATTTTGCTGAAATAGAAAATTGAGTGGATGTTAAGTGCTCTCACCATAAAAATGATAACCACTTGAGGTGATACATTTGTTAATTAACTAGATTTAACAATTCCACAGTGTATATGAACTTCAAAACATCATTTTGTATGTGATAAAACATACAGTATTATCTGTTTGTTAAATTTTTTAATATTAAAAAATAATGAAAAGAAAAAAAAAAGAAAACTACACCAAGTAGAAAATATCAATGGCTTCTTAAATACAAGCAGCAATGGTAAACAACACCTAAATAATTTGTTTCCTTATATTAAAAGAAAAGTCATCTTGAATATAAGTGGAGGATTGTTTTAAAAAGCAAAGAATTATTGCCCCCAAATTATCAAGAACTTCAGCAAATGAAGGTCACCTACAAAATTACTAATTTTATTTAACCATATAAATTATAATTATGTAGAATATAGTAAAAAGTTGTCTTAAAAATATATAATTTAGACTCCAAACTAATTTAAACTCATTCTTTCATTTGAAAAACAAACTATTCCACAAAACAGTAAGGCTTAATGTTTTAATTAGCAGATGCAGATGAAATTATAGTTATATCAAATATCTGGTTGCAATGTATTAAATATCTGTTGACAGTGTATTTCTTTCTTTTTCAAGCTGTTCTTTACCTCTACCCTGCGCAATCGCCACAGCCGGGTTTACTTCATGACGCTTGGAAAACTTGAAGAGCTCCAAAGCAATTATGGTGTCTAAAAGTTTCCAGTGATTTATTACCACATTATAAACATCATGTATAGGCAATTTGCATCTTCAGATTTCAGAGATTAAATGAGCATTCAGTTTTATTTTTAGTAAAGATTAAATCCAAAACTTTTAATGTAGCACAGAATAGTTTTAATGAGAAATGAAACTTTATGTATAAAATTAACTATAGCAAGCTCTGTGTACTCCAATGGTGTACAATAACTTTTGCACAAACTTTGTAACTTTTGTTACTGTGAATTCAAACATTACTCTTTGGACAGTTTGGACAGTATCTGTATTCAGATTTTACAACATGGAGTAAAGAAACCTGTTATGAATTAGATTACAAACAGCCTTCAAAATAATTGGCACTGGGATAAGACTTTTCAGAAAAAGAAAAATATCGACAAACTGTATGTGATTTTTCCAAAGTTATATGAATAACCAAAGGTTTAGTCAAGAAACAAAAATCTTAAAGATTGTTTTAACCCAGACTAAGGTTGAACAACCTGCATGCCCAGAGAAAACTATGGTGACAAAGGGAAAAAGGCCACCACCCTTTCTCTCACTGATTCATGACAATTAAGCCTATAGTTAAAGACCAGTTTTGTTCTTTTCACCCATTTTTAGCTGGTTTCTCTTGATAAGAAGAAAGGAAGAAAGCCCCAGATGCTTGGTTTTTCTCGGACCCCCAAAAGATGTGCAATAGCTGTTGTTACAAACCACCAAATAATACAGTTGTGAGCCTGAATACAGGACTGAACTCCTATACACATGTACTGTAGAATGAGTACTTTTTAATACGTTAAGGTGGGCATCAAATTCTGCTCCTCAAAGCAGATAGACTGATTTATCAAAATTATTATCTGGCCAACAGTGTGGCTATCAGACAGCATCAAATATTTTCCCAATCCAAGATTAGACTACACAAAAGCTTCCTTCCAATATTAAACAAAAGGAATTAAACATAACAATGAAAAAACTTTGCTAATATCTGTGTTTTTCAGGTTTCTGTTTTTGTACAATCAGAAATTAAACATATTCAGTGATAAGTTCATATGTAAGGACTTAATGTTAAAGGTTAAAAAAAATTCACAAAATGTACAACTTTCACCATATATATAAGCCTGCAAAATTAGAGTAGTGAAAGTCATGCTAGTCCATCACCCAAATATGTTATAGACGCCATAAACAGGTGATATTTGGTCACCTATGGTAACTGCTACCTGATGAAGAGCATAATTTCTGCATATCCATCCTCAATACCATGGTAAGTTCTGGGGCAATAGAGAAGCAACAGAACTGCCACAAAGTATACCTCAATATAATTCCTCTAGTTCTGCTTCTAAAATCTGAGAACAGTGCTAGTGGGAAAATAATTTTCAAACTACCTGGTTAACCAAAATACAAAAGCAGCTGACTATGTGTGATTTCATAATAGCACATTTCTTGGCACTTAGTGCCAGAAAGGAAGATTTGGATTTTCCTAACAACTCACATCAAGAATGTAGTGTAGTTCATTATTGAGAATTTAGGAAAGCCTGAATCCATGAATTAAGGAAATAAATGTGACTCACATTTCTTTTACTGTGACACAATAATGTGATCCTTAAACTGGCTTATCCTTGAGTGTTTACAACTCAAACAACTTTTTGAATGCAGTAGTTTTTTTAAAAAAACAAATTTTATGTCAAATTTTTTTTCTTAGAAGTAGTCTTCATTATTATAAATTTGTACACCAAAAGGCCATGGGGAACTTTGTGCAAGTACCTCATCGCTGAGCAAATGGAGCTTGCTATGTTTTAATTTCAGATAATTTCCTCATATAAGTAGTGTGTAGAACCAAGTCTTTTAATAATTCATTCTTTTCTTCATAATATTTACTCAAAGTTAAGCTTAAAAATAAGTTTTATCTTAAAATAATATTTGAAGACAGTAAGACAGTAAACTATTTTAGGAAGTCAACTCCCATTGTGCTCTGTGGCAGTTATTCCAGTAAAAATAGGCAAAAGTGACCTGAATCTACAAAGATGTCCCAAAGTAACCAAGTAAGAGAGATTGTAAATGATAAACCGAGCTTTAAAGGATAAAGTGGTAATAAAGAAAGGAAGCTGGGCACATGTCAAAAAGGGAGATTGAAATGTTAGGTAATCGTGTAGAAAGGACAGAAAATGTTTAAAGTGGCTCATATGTAATGAATATTTCCGACTTAGATATAAATCCATCTGGAATCTTTACATCCTTTGCCAGCTGAAACAAGACAGTGAAGGGACAATGCTATTTCATGGTCAGTTTATTTTGTAAGAGACAGAATAAATTATATCTATACGTTACCTTGTAGCAGCAGCACCTGGAAGCCCCAGCCCATCACAGAAATGTGGAGGGGGGCTCCTGACTGGACAATTTCCCTAGCCTTGTGATTTGAAGCATGAAAGTTCTGGCAGGTCATGAGCAGCACTAGGGATAGAGTATGGTTTTATTTTGGCGTAATTTAGTTTTTTCAACAAAGCCCTTGTCTAAAACAAAAGGCATTATTGGAAATATTTGAAAATTAGAAAATGATGGATAAAAGTACTGATAAAATTTCTGAGCCGGGTGCGGTGGCTCACACCTGTAATCCCAGCTCTTTGGAAGGCTGAGGCAGGCGGATCATGAGGTCAGGAAATCGAGACCATCCTGGCTAACACAGTGAAACCCCGCCTCTACTAAATATACAAAAAATTAGCCGGGTGCGGTGGTGGAAGCCTGTAGTCCTAGCTACTCGGGAGGATGAGGCAGGAGAATGGCGTGAACCCTGGAGGCGGAGCTAGTAGTGAGCTGAGATGGGGCCACTGCACTCCAGCCTGGGAGACAGAGTGAGACTCCATCCTCCCCCCCCAAAAAAAAAAAACAAGAAAATTTCTGAGTGACTGTCAGTAAAAGTAAGGTAAGAGCCCCAGAAGAAACAGTAAGCAGTAAGAAGGGATAATCATTAAGACAGTAAAACAGGCAAAGCAGAATCACATGTGCACACACACACGTAAACATTGGAATGCATGTTTTAATATTTTAGTGCTATCAGTTTCTAGATGCATTAATTACTAAGTGCCATCTCCCAAGATTCAGTTAGTTGAAACACTATCCATAAACTAGGAATAATGCCACATGCATTCAATGGGATCTTTTAGGTACTCTTCAGTTTGTTTCAAGAAATATGCCTACTGAAATCAAATTAATTTGTAATCAATGTGTACTTCAAGACTGCTAATTGTTTCGCCTGAAAGTCTACAATGAATCATTGTTCAACCTTGAAAAATAAAGTTTTGTAAATCATCGGTTGATGTCGTTTTTGAAATATACTTATCTAATACGACGGAATTAGGACTTGTTCAAATAATATTCATTTTTTTAAAGTATATAATAATGATCTGATTGGAATATGTTAGGGGTTCAGCTTGTTGCATTCAGAATTCTGGCCAAAGAGGGATATATTAATCTGATTTTAAAAATACCTTCTGGCTACAGTGGTGAAATTAGAAGCTGATTAATTTTCCTCTAAATATATAGGACTTTACACATAGGCATAGATTCACATGGTATGGGTAAAACTCAAGCAAGTTTCAATGCTGCCTTCCCTCCCATCCCACCCCAGTATTTTCAAGTCCCAAGGAGAGTAAAGGTGAAGAACTCTATCCACAGAGTGTCTTTCATTTAAGAAGGGTTTTAGTGCAGGCTGATGGCGGAATACAGAAGACAGAGTAATCATGGCAGGTTTTAAAAGAAGCTGAGTCCTTTCTTTAGGACCAGAAGAACAGAACTTCCCTCAGCAGGTCTTGACAAAGGAGTATTAAAAGTATAGTTCCATGCACATCCTGTCATCTCGGGACATTTTGGAAAGGTGTTCATCAGGCTTACTCATTAAAGCCTGTTGGGTATTGTCCTAATTTGGCTTGTGTGGCCAGGCATTCTGGAGCTGGGCTACCTGGACACATCATGCTTATCCAGGTTGTTAAGGGCTGAATTCAAAATGTTTCATTACAATCAAATTGTTTTACTCAACTTTATTGTAGGGTACACTGACTTCAGCTACTTTAAGGGACAGTGTTATGAGCGAAGGAATAGAAGTATCATCACAAATTGGAATTAGCTCGGACAGGGTGAGTCCCTAAGGCTGAGAGAGGGTATTATTCTGGGGACTCTTTACCAAAGCTTGGGGACAGGATAGGTCGTGACTAGAAGTCATTAGTTATTCACTATTAGTAACTTGCAGGAGCAATGGGGTCTAAGGATGTCCATGCTGCAAATCTATTGACTGAATCTTTTTTTTTTAACACTAATTTCCATCCGATATGATAGCATTTTAATTTCAATAATTTAATTTCAATAATTCCTCTTTCATTCACTAGGGTTATAGAAAGGTCCCGGGTATCTTTTATGGATCAGATAATTCAGGGGTGCCCTACTGGCCTATAGTTTACACTTCTCTACATTGATACATTTATTGCTCACTTAGTTTCTTACAGTGGCCTCTGAAGCATGTGTGGCCGTGGAAATATTTGTCAAGACAGGGAGCCCAGACACCTAGGGTTATATTCACTATTGTCCCACTACTTCCATGGGTGCTGAGTGGGCACGGGCCCCGATGCTTTAAAAACCATAGTTCCTGCTATCCCTTCCCATGCCTAGTGAATCTCCTTCTCTACCCTAGGCTCTTGTATTTCTGTCCCACTCCATTCAATACAAAACGTATTTACCTCTTTCCCTTATCCTTTGAGAATGGCCTCATATAATTGTGCAAAAAAAAAAAAAAAAAAAAAATCTAGCAGGAGGTTTTTAGAAAACTTTTGCTTTAGGTTCCACTATGAAACCCTCCATGAATTGGAGGAGGGGAAATTTAGTGAGAACAAATGAAGAACACAATTAATTATGCTGTCACCTACACATGAAAAAAAATCAAGTAAATGTAATAAAAGAAATTAAAACTTTAAAAGATGAGACATTATTGCTATTGATGAGGTAGGCCAAAAATTTCTAATCATCTTTTATCATCTCTATAATCTCCTTAGTGCCCTTATTCTTTCCTCTGTGTCATTACAGCTTCCAAACAATTGTCCCTTCTTATGTCACTGTCCCTCCTTTCTCCCTAGTAGCCCCCACCTTTGAATTTATTGCTATCAGACTAGAATACCTATTATGTCTCCTTGTTGCTGTCCTGTATAGACCCACACCATTCCTTCTTTCCTTGGTCCATTTGGGATGCTACAACAAAATACCTGAGACTGGGTAACTTATAAAGAACAGAAATGTATTTCTCATACTTCTGGAGGCCAGAAAATCCAAGATCAAGGTGCCTGCAGGTTTGGTTGTCTGGTGAAAGCTGCTCTCTGCTTCCAAGATTGTGCATTGCTGTATCATCTGGAGAGGATGAACACTGACCTCACATGGCAGAAGAGATGCAAGGGGAAAATAGGGTGGAAAGGGTGAACTCACCTTCTCAAACCCCTGTATAAGGCACTAATACAATTCATGAGGACAGAGCCCTCATTGTCAAATCACTTCCTAAAGGCCCCAACTCTTAATATTGTTGCATTGAGTACTAAGTTTTAACATTAATTATGGAGGGAACACAAATATTCAAACCGTAATACTGTTACAGACCACAGGTTCTTAGACTCTCATGTAATGGAAATTGGCACGAGGCCCATCAAGTTTCTCAGTCAAGGCTGTTTTTAGGGGGTTTTGTTCAAATACAAGGGAGCCAGCACTGGAATTAAAGTTATCCGGCTGCATCCCCAAGGGGAGGGCATTGTGGTGCCTTAAGGAGGGTGACATGCATAATTCATGAGGTAAGTAAGCTTTACAACATGATGTGATGGAATACATGGTGCACAAGTGTAGTAAGGAGTCATGCTAATACATATATCACATGATTAGAGAACAACAGATGAGCACCTCTTTGGGTGGAGATTTTAGTATTATAATGAAGCAAAGGACAAAGATCTGTCAGCCTTCTGGTCTTGTGTGCATGTAGGTGATAGGGTTAACTTCTTTGAGTGAAACTTATGTCTGGAGACCACTTGTTTTAGACTTTCTTAAGGTTCCTCAATCAGGGATATGGTGCCTTAAATGAAATTTATAGGGTGGAGGGAGCACAGCTTACCTTAGTTTTTAAGGTCCCAAACAGTCATAGGGCCCCCAATAGTTTGTAGTAGAGGTCTTTGGAGTGGGGGCTGTGCTAGTGCTTCCTTGTCACAGGTTGCAGGTGTGGGCTGAAGCCTCCACCTGTCATTACCCATGACTGTGCTATGCCCAACAGTGCTAGTCCAGCCAGCAGTGGTGGTATGGGGCCCCACAGAGCTGCGCACCATACTTTGCCCAATTCCTGGCTTTGGGCTGTATCCCCACACCCTAGGGGCAGTTTATCAATCTTGTTTGTTTAAAAAAAAAAACCTAGATTTTAGTTTCTTTGATTTTTTTTCTTTTGTTTTTTTGATACAGGGTGCTGCTCTGTTGCCCAGGATGGAGTGCAGTGGCACAATCTTGGCTCACTGTAACCTCCACCTCCAAGGTTCAAGTGATTCTCCTGCCTCAGCCTCCTGAGTAGCTGGGATTACAGGTGTCCGCCACCACGCCCAGCTAATTTTTGTATTTTTAGTAGGGACGGGGTTTCACCATATTGGCCAGGATGGTCTTGAACTCCTGACCTCAGGTGATCTGCCTGCCTTGGCTTCCCAAATTGCTGGGATTACAGGTGTGGGCCACCATGCCTGACCGCACATCAGCCGTTAAGTTTCCACACATGAATTTGGGGGAACATGTTAAGACAATAACATTCGGCCGTGGCCCTCAAAATGCATGTCCTTCTTACACGTAAAATACATACATTCTATCCTAATAGCCCCAAAACTCATAACTCATTCTAGCACAAACCTGTCTAAAGTCCATAGTCTCATCTAAATCAGATAGGGGAGAGACTCAAGGTATGATTCATTCTTAGGCAAATTTCTCTCCAGCTGAGAGCCTGTAATATCAAACAAGTTTTGTGCTTCCAATGTGCACTGTTGTGATATGCATGGGATAGACATTCCAATTCCAAATGGGAGAAATAAGCAAGAAGAAAGAAGTCGCAGGTCTCAACTAAGTCCAAAACCCAATACAGCAAACAAAATTATATCTTAAGGATTGAGAATAAACTTATTTGACTCCACGTTCTGCCTTACAAACACACTAGGGTAGGAGTTGGGTTCTCAGGACTCTGGGGAATCCTGCCTCCATGGTTTTCTTGGGTGCAACCCACACCACACTTCTTACAGACTGGTCGGGTGCCTGTGGCTCTCCCAGACTGGCAGGTATCCTGGTGGCTCTACGGGTCTTGGGATAGGCCTGCCCTTGTGGCTCCATTAAGCATTGGCCTAGTGGGGGTTCTCTGTGGTGGCCCCAAACTCACATCTCCACTAGGTTTTGCCCTAAAGGGAGCTTTCTGCAGTGGCCCTGACCCTGAGGCAGTTCTTTGCCTGGATCCTGAAGCTCTCCATTGCATTCTTTTGAAATCTAGGTAGAGGTAACCATGCTTCCATAGCTCATGTACTTGGTATGCCTGCAGAACTAGTACTACATGAACTCCACCAAGACTCACTGCCTGCACCCTCCAGAGTGGTCACCCAAGCCATAGCTGGGCCCACCTGAGCCCCAGCTGGGGCATTTGAAGACTTTTGTGCATGAATGCAGGGGGCAGAGACTTGAGATAACCCTAGGAAGTGAGCACTGAGGTCCTGTGATGAACATGGCAGCCTCCAAGATCTCTGAAATGCCTCTGGGTCATCTTACTATTGTCTTCATAAATATCAATATCATGAAAATGGCCATGCTGCCTGAAGTAATTTATAGATTCAATGCTATTCCCATTAAACTAACATTGACATTCTCCACAGAATTAGAAAAAGCTACTTTAAATTTCATATGGAACCAGAAAGCAGCCTGAATAGACAAGACAATCCTAAGCAAAAACAACAAACCTGGAGGCATCATGCTACCTGACTTCAAACTATACTACAAGGCTACAGTAACCAAAACAGGAAGATACTGGCACAAAAATAGACACATAGAACAAAGGAACAGAATAGAGAACTCAGAAATAAGACAAAACAGCTACAACCATGTGAAATTCTACAAACCTGCCAAAAACAAGCAATGGGGAAAGGATTCCCTATTTAATAAATGATGCTGGGAGAACTGGCCAGTCATACGCAGAAAATTAAAACTGGGCCCCTTCTTTACACCTTATACAAAAATTAATTCAAGATGGATCAAAGACTTCAATGTAAAACCCAAAAGTATAAAAACCCTAGAGGAAAATCTAGGCAATACCATTCAGAACATAGGCACAGGCAAAAATTTCATGACAAAAATGCCAAAAGCAATTGCAATAAAAGTGAAAATTGACAAATGGGATATAAGTAAACTATGGAGCTTCTGCACAGCAAAATAAACTATCATCAGAGTGAACAGACAACCTACAGAATGGGTTAAAATTTTTGCAATTTGTCCACCTGACAAAGGTCTAATATCCAGAGTCTATAAGGGACTTAAGCAAACTCACAAGAAAAAAGCAACCCCATTAAAAAGTGGGCAAAGGACGTAAGTAGGCACTTCTCAAAATAAGACATTCATGTGGCCAAGAAACATACGACAAAAAGCTCAACATCACTGATCATTAGAGAAATGCAAATCAAAACCACAATGAGATACCATCTCAAGCCAGTCAGAAGGCTATTATTAAAAAGCCACAAAATAACAGATGCTGGTGAGGTTGTGGAGAAAAAGGAACCCTTATACACTGTTGGTGGGAATGTAAATTAGTTCAACTATTGTGGAAGACAGTGTGGTGATTCCTCAAATATCTAGAAGCAGAAATATCATTTGACCCAGCAATCCATTACTGGGTATATACCCAAAGGAATATAAATCATTCTATTATAAAGATACATGCATGTATAAGTTCATTGCAGCACTATTCACAATAGCAGACATGGAATCAAGCCAAATGCCCATCAATGATAGACTGCATAAAGAAAATGTCACACATATACACCAGGGAGCACTATGCAGCCATAAAAAAGAACAAGAACATGTCCTTTGCAGGAACATGGATGGACCTGGCAGCCATTATCCTCAGCAAACTAACACAGGAACAGAAAATACTACATGTTCTCACTTGTAAATGGGAGCTGAACAATGAGAACACATGGACACAGGGAGGGGAACATCACATACTGGGGCCAGTCAGAGGTAAGGAGAAGGAGAGTATCAGGAAGAGTAGCTAATGGTTGCTGGGCTTAATACCAAAATGATAGGTTCATCTGTGCAGCAAACCACCCATAACATACATTTATTTATGTAACAAACCTACACATACTGCACATGTACCGCAGATCTTAAAATAAAAGATGAAGGAAAAAAAGATAGCAGCAGGCTTTCTTCTATTCATACTAACCTCATTATCAAAGGTATCTTGGCCACACTCTTGATTCTCCTAAACACTATTTTTTAAAAATTATTTACATGTTGGCTTCATAAAATGAGTTAGGGAGGATCCCCTCTTTTTCTATTGATTGGATTATTTCAGAAGGAATGGTACCAGCTCCTCCTTGTACCTCTGGTAGAATTCAGCTGTGAATCCGTCTGGTCCTGGACTTTTTTTGGTTGGTAGGCTATTAATTATTGCCTCAATTTCAGAGCCTGCTATTGGTCTATTCAGGGATTCAACTTCATCCTGGTTTAGTCTTGGGAGAGTGTAAGTGTCCAGGAAATTATCCATTTATTCTAGGTTTTCTAGTTTATTTGCATAGAGGTGTTTATAGTATTCTCTGATGGTAGTTTGTATTTGTGTGAGGTCGATGGTGATATCTCCTTTATCATTTTTTATTGCGTCTATTTGATTCTTCTCTCTTTTCCTCTTTATTAGTCTTGCTAGTGGTCTATCAATTTTGTTGATCTTTTCAAAAAACCAGCTCCTGGATTCATTGATTTTTTTTGGAGGGTTTTTGTGTCTCTATCTCCTTCAGTTCTGCTCTGATCTTAGTTATTTCTTGCCTTCTGCTAGCTTTCGAATGTGTTTGCTCTTGCTTCTCTAGTTCTTTTAATCATCATGTTAGGGTGTCAGTTTTAGATCTTTCCTGCTTTTATGAGGCCAACACCATCCTGATACCAAAGCCTGGCAGAGACACACACAAAAAAAAGAGAATTATAGACCAATATCCCTGATGAACATCGATGCAAAAATTCTCAATAAAATACTGACAAACCGAATCCAGCAGCACATCAAAAAGCTTATCCACCATGATCAAGTGGGCTTCATCCCTGGGATGCAAGGCTGGTTCAACATATGCAAATCAATAAACATAATCCAGCATATAAACAGAACCAAAGACAAAAACCACATGATTATCTCAATAGATGCAGAAAAGGCCTTTGACAAAATTCAACAGCCTATCATGCTAAAAACTCTCAATAAATTCGGTATTGAGGGAACGTATCTCAAAATAATAAGAGCTATTTATGAAAAACCCACAGCCAATATCATACTGAATGGGCAAAAACTGGAAGCATTCCCTTTGAAAACTGGCACAAGACAGGGATGCCTTCTCTCACCAATCCTATTCAACATAGTGCTGGAAGTTCTGGCTAGGGCAATCAGGCAAGAGAAAGAAATCAAGGGTATTCAGTTAGGAAAAGAAGAAGTCAAATTGTCCCTCTTTGCAGATGACATGATTGTATTTTTAGAAAACCCCATCATCTCAGCCCAAAATCTCCTTAAGCTGATAAGCAACTTCAGCAAAGTCTCAGGATACAAAATCAATGTGTAAATTCTTATACACAATCATTCTTATACACCAGTAACAGACAAATAGAGATCCAAATCATGAATGAACTTCCATTCACAATTGCTTCAAAGAGAATAAAATACCTAGGAATCCAACTTACAAGGGATGTAAAGGACCTCTTCAAGGAGAACTACAAACCACTGCTCAGTGAAATAAAAGAGAACACAAACAAATGGAAGAACATTCCATGCTCATAGATAGGAAGAATGAATATCGTGAAAATGGCCATACTGCCCAAGGTAATTTATAGATTCAATGCCATCCCCATCAAGCTACCAATGAATTTCTTCACAGAATTGGAAAAAACTGCTTTAAAGTTCATATGGAACCGAAAAAGAGCCCGCATTGCCAACACAATCCTAAGTCAAAAGAACAAAGCTGGAGGCATCACGCTACCTGACTTCAAACTGTACTACAAGGCTACAGTAACCAAAACAGCATGGTACTGGTACCAAAACAGAGACATAGACCAATGGAACACAACACAGCCCTCAGAAATAATACCACACATCTAAAGTCATCTGATCTTTGACAAACCTGAGAAAAACAAGAAATGGGGAAAGGATTCCCTATTTAATAAATGGTGCTGGGAAAATTGGCTAGCCATAAGTAGAAAGCTGAAACTGGATCCTTTCCTACTCCTTATAGAAAAATTAATTCAAGATAGATTAGAGACTTAAATGTTAGACCTAAAACCATAAAAGTCCTAGAAGAAAACCTAGGTAATACCATTCAGGACATAGGCATGGGCAAGGACTTCATGTCTAAAACACCAAAAGCAACGGCAACAAAACCAAAATTGACAAATGGGATCTAATTAAACTAAAGAGCTTCTGCACAGCAAAAGGAACTACCATCAGAGTGAACAGGCAACCTACAGAATGGGAGAAAATTTTTGCAATCTACTCATCTGACAAAGGGCTAATATTCAGAACCTACAAAGAACTCAAACAAATTTACAAGAAAATAAACAAATAACCCCATTAAAAAGTGGGCAAAGGATATGAATAGACATTTCTCAAAAGAAGACATGCATACAGCCAACAGGCACATGAAAAAATGCTCGTTTTGAGAAATGTCTGTTCATATCCTTTGCCCACTTTTTGATGGGGTTGTTTGTTTTTTTCTTGTAAATTTGTTTGAGTTCTTTGTAGGTTCTGGATATTAGCCCTTTGTCAGATGAGTAGATTGCAAAAATTTTCTCCCATTCTGTAGGTTGCCTGTTCACTCTGATGGTAGTTTCTTTTGCTGTGCAGAAGCTCTTTAGTTTAATGAGATCCCATTTGTCAATTTTGGCTTTTGCTGCCGTTGCTTTTGGTGTTTTAGACATGAAGTCTTTGCCCATGCCTATGTCCTGAATGGTACTACCTAGGTTTTCCTCTAGGATTTTTATGGTATTAGGTCTAACATTTAAGTCTCTAATCCATCCTGAATTAATTTTCGTATAAGGAGTAAGGAAAGGATCCAGTTTCAGCTTTCTACTTACGGCTAGCCAATTTTCCCAGCACCATTTATTAAATAGGGAATCCTTTCCCCATTTCTTGTTTCTCTCAGGTTTGTCAAAGATCAGATGGCTGTAGATGTGTGGTATTATTTCTGAGGACTCTGTTCTGTTCCATTGGTCTATATCTCTGTTTTGGTACCAGTACCATGCTGTTTTGGTTACTGTAGCTTTGTAGTATAGTTTGAAGTCAGGTAGCGTGATGCCTCCAGCTTTGTTCTTTTGACTTAGGATTGTCTTGGAGATGCGGGCTCTTTTTTGGTTCCATATGAACTTTAAAGCAGTTTTTTCCAATTCTGTGAAGAAACTCAATCAACCCAAATGTCCATCAGTGACAGATTGGATTAAGAAAATGTGGCACATATACACCATGGAATACTATGCAGCCATCAAAAAGGATGAGTTTGTGTCCTTTGTAGGACACAAACCATCATTCTTAGCAAACTATCACAAGAACAGAAAACCAAACACCGCATGTTCTCACTCATAGGTGGGAACTGAACAATGAGATCACTCGGACTCAGGAAGGGGAACATCACACACTGGGGCCTATCATGGGGAGGGGGGAGGGGGAGGGGGGAGGGGGGAGGGGGGAGGGATTGCATTGGGAGTTATACCTGATGTAAATGACGAGTTGATGGGTGCAGCACACCAACAAGGCACAAGTATACATATGTAACAAACCTGCACGTTATGCACATGTACCCTACAACTTAAAGTATAATAATAATAATAATAAAAAAAAAAATACAAAAAAAAAAAAAAAAAAAAAGAAAAAATGCTCGTCATCAGTGGCCATCAGAGAAATGCAAATCAAAACCACAATGAGATACCATCTCACATCAGTTAGAATGGCAATCATTAAAAAGTCAGGAAACAACAGGTGCTGGAGAGGATGTGGAGAAATAGGAACACTTTTACACTGTTGGTGGGATTGTAAATTGGTTCAACCTTTGTGGAAAACAGTATGGCGAATCCTCAAGGATCTAGAACTAGAAATACCATATGACCCAGCCATCCCATTACTGGGTATATACTCAAAGGATTATAAATCATGCTGCTCTAAAGACACATGCACACATATGTTGATTGCGGCACTATTCACAATAGCAAATACTTGGAATCAACCCAAATGTCCATCAGTGACAGACTGGATTAAGAAAACGTGGCACATATACACCATGGAATACTACGCAGCCACAAAAAAGGATGAGTTCGTGTCCTTTGTAGGGTCATGGATACAGCTGGAAACCATCATTCTCAGCAAACTATCGCAAGAACAGAAAACCAAATACTGCATGTTCTCACTCATAGGTGGGAACTGAACAATGAGATCACTTGGACTCAGGAAGGGGAACATCACACACCGGGGCCTATCATGGGGAGGAGGGAGGGGGGAGGGATTGCATTGGGAGTTATACCTGATGTAAATGATGAGTTGATGGGTGTTGATGAGTTGATGGGTGCAGCACAGCAACATGGCACAAGTATACATATGTAACAAACCTGCACGTTGTGCACATGTACCCTAGAACTTAAAGTGCAATAAAAATATATATATTTACATGGCCAGTCTGAGAATTTTCTAAATTTTTACATTTGGCTTCTCCTTTAATTAAGAATTCAATCTTTTTTCAATTATCTCTGTTTCTCTCTCTCTCTCTCTCTCTCTCTCTCTCTCTGTCTCCCTCACCTGTTTTTCTGGAACTCTGATGGCACAAATGTTAGCTTTTTCTTATTCTCCCACAGGTCCTTCAGATTTGGTTCATTTTTATTGCATCTATTTTATCTTTATTATACAGATTGTATAAATTATATTGATCTTTCCTCAAGTTCACTAATTCTGTTTGTGTCATCTTTATCTTTGAGCCAATCCAGCATGCTCCCTTTTATTTCTAATATTTTATTTCTATAATTTCTTTTTGGGAATTTTTATAACTTTATTTCTTTTCTGAAATTTTCTAAGTTTACATTTATTTCAAGATAATTTATAATTAATTATTGAAGTATTTCATAACTGCTTTAAAATCTTTGTCAGACGGTTACAACATTAGATTCATCTTGCTGTTGGTTTCTGTTGATTGTCTTTTCCAATTCAATTACTGATTTCCCTAGTTCTTGATATGACAGGCTTTTTATTGCTTCCTAGACATGTTGGTTGTGTTTTGTGACTTCTATTTATATCTTTGATGTGAGCAGGCAGTCACCGTGCCTAGGTTTAGCATGCAGATACTAGCCAACTTTTGTGGTTTGTGGTTATAATGACAGCTTAATTTTTAGAGACTTTGTAGTATTATTATGATCTGCTTAGTTTATCTGGTGCTGCCGCAGCTCCCACTCGTACTTCTCAGTGGAGTGGAAGAGGTTTCCCTAGGCCTGGGTGCCTAGTGTTGCTGGGTGGGGCAAGGGATTCTCAGGCCGTGAAGGTAAATGGGTTTCCCTGGCAAGGAGGTTGCTGTGGCATTCTTTTCCCTGACTGTGGAAGATGAAGAGCACTTCTTTAGCTAAGCCCTTGACATTGCGGTTATTCATTTGCTGGTGCCCTAGTCTCTCTCGGTGGGAAAGGGGAATCTCAGGACTATAGGGGTAAAGAGACTTTTAGCCTGAATGGTTCTTATGGTGAAATGCCTCTTCCCGGTGCCACACAGACAACCAGTGTCTCTGGATAAGGAAGGGGTGTCTCGTGTCCATGGAGAAAAAGAAGCTTCCCACGCTGGGTTGATTATTGGAGTGGAGCCCCCTTGCTTGTGTTGCTAGGCTGCCCTGGTTATCTCCCAGTGCAGGACTGAAGTCTCTGGCATAGCAGGGAAAGAGAGTTATCTCTACTTTCTGTCTCATAGCCTTTTCCAATGCCGTGAGATGCAAGCACAGCCTGAATATATGGCAGATTTAACACTACCTATGAGTAATCCTCAATCAGTGGGGGACAGAAACTAACAAAGAAATATTTTCAACCTCTGAACCCTCAGATGGACAATGCTTGGAGACATTGTATACACTTCTCAGTAGGTCCTGGTGGAATTTAGCCTATAGCAGTGATCCACATGATGTATCCTTTAACTGTCCTTTCTTCCTCTCCATCTCACTCTATCAACTTTCCAACTCCTACTTTCTGA
This sequence comes from Macaca nemestrina, assembly GCF_043159975.1. Classification (NCBI taxonomy): domain Eukaryota; kingdom Metazoa; phylum Chordata; class Mammalia; order Primates; family Cercopithecidae; genus Macaca; species Macaca nemestrina. Next base: position 49,417,551 of record NC_092145.1, on the reverse strand, counting down.
AATTACATCCCAAATAAACTCTCTGAATCCAAGTTCTTGCAGCAGGCTTGGTTTTCAGTAGAACCCAAACTAAGACAAACTTAAAAAAAAGTAAGCTAAAAATATGAACAAACTTATCATCAAAAAAATATAAATAACTTTAAAACTTACAAAAACATGTTTGGCCCACTCATAACAAAATAAATGGGAATGAGAACAAAGGTAGCATTTTTCATCTGTCAGATTGGCAAAGGTTACATATTTTTATATCATACCACTTGTAATGTGCTATTACATATGCTATTGTTGCAATCCCATTGCAAGGCAAGTTGAAAATATCTTTTAGTACACACATTCCCATTGATCTAGCGATTTTACTTCCAGAAATAAATACAACAGATATATTCACACATGTGGACAGGTATATGCCCAAGAATGTTTGTTGCAGCATTGATTGTAGTAAAGCACCAGACTAGGAGAAAAAAACACTGAGTTTCCATCAATAAACAATTGGTTTTAAAATATATGGTGAATCCATCCAGTAGAACACTATGCCATTAACAAAAACAGAGCATATCTGTGTATGTCAATACAGAAACATTCCTCAGATTTATTAAAGAGATAATGTGAAGTTCAAAAATGTACACAATATAATTGAGAATTATATTATCTATATTATATATTATATTACACAGTAGCTTTTAACATTAATAAATATTGCCAATAAGGAAAGAAAGCAGTGCCTGACTGGGGTGGAATATTTCATTTTTGTTTTGTATTTATTTGTACTCTTAGAATATTTAGTCATGCAAGTATTAATTTTTAATTATGAAAAAATAAATAATGAGCTTTGTTTCTCAATTAGGAATGAAATTAATCTTCAATTTATTTTTCTTAGATTTATTTTTATTGATGTATAACATACACTAATTATAGATATTAATTTTAATGGATCAGTTATACACAAACATACACTCATGCATATATATGTGTATATGTATGTGTAACCATTACTCATATCAAAATATTGAACATTCCTAATGCTTCCAATAATTTCTCTCTAGCTTCTTTCCATTTAATACTTACCCTTGTATTGAGGTAATCACTATTCTGACTTTTAACACCATTGATTGATCTTCAGTTTAACTATTGGTTTTAGGTAGAAAAATAGTTTGTTATGTAGAGAATATACATAGAAAAAGACACACCAAAATGTTAAAAGTGAATATCTACATAGATATAGGAATACACATGATTTTACTTCTGCTTTATAGTTGTCTTACTTGTAATGTGGATATATTAACAACAAAATAATAAAAGCCTCTCTCCATAAAAAATACCTTTTATAAACTCTGCATGGGATGTCTGGATGTCATTCATCCAAAACTTAACGCCAAAGTTTCTTTATCTTATTATTTCAGTTGATTTTTTTCCTTTGACTCCTCTACTGTGATCTAATCACAGCTATTGGAGTCGAAAGGGCAGGATGGGGAGAAAAGGAGTTCTCTGACTTGGATACTTGAGATTAGGCTTTCAATGCTATATGTATCAAAGGGAACATGATTTTTCCCCAAGCATCAAGGAAACTAAAACCGTTTTATATTTGGATTATAGTTCTACTACACTTGATTATTTAAAATGTTTTACCATATCGAGAAGATAAAAACAGGATTTATTTTTCAACTAGACTAAGGACCATTTAAAACTACTTAAACTTCCTTTGTTTATGAACCATACAAACCACTAAGTGGAGCTATAGGCTCAAGTATGAGAAATGTGTGGCATGAGTTCAATTATTTTGTGGAAATAGATATAATGAGGTTCTGAGAGTTCACCAAGAATAATGAAAAATTGCAGCTTCATTTTTCTCCTAAAATTTTACTTCCTTGCTTAACAAAGTATTCAGAACCCGGGATTTTGAAGGGTTGGGTGTGGTCATTTAGAAGGAGTGGGATACGTAGAAGCCATTCAGTTTCATTATTTCTTTTCATACCATGTTATTTACAACAATTGTAGGACTATAGATTATACAACAATTGCAACATTATAGAACGTTGTCCTTTTATTTAAAATCCTAGCTTTCTGAATTTCACTTGTCATCCCTCTATGCTTCTGTGATCATTGCAAATTTATATCATAACTTTATATACTCGAGGACTGGAAAGAAAAAATGCCTGGGGTTTATAGTAGTCCTGTTTTTCAATACAATTTTTGTTAAATGGTTAACATTTATATTTGATAAATCTACTATTTAACTTTTCAACATTTTATTGCCTAAAGTAGTGGTGAAAATGGAAGGAAATTTTGCCTCCCAGGGGGTTAGGCAATGTCTGGAGACAATTTTGGTTGTTGTGACTGGGTAGGAGGTGGTGCTACTGGCATCTAGTGGGTAGAGGCTAAAGAGGGGAGCACTTGATCTTGATACCTCACTACAAAGTAGTAATTAATGGAAAAAGAAAGGAGGAATGAAAAAAGAAAGAAAAAGAGACAGAGCAAGGAAAGGAAGGAGGGAGAAAAGGAGGAAAGGAAAAGAAGAAAAAGAAAAAAGTAGCAAGTGAATTGCCCAATGACATCTAAGTTAAAACTCTGCTCTCCTGACTTTAAGGCCATTTCAGAAATTGACAATCTCTGAAAAATCATATAAAATGCTGATTTTTAAAACTTTTAAGTTCAAGAATACATGTACAGGTTTGTTAGACAGGTAAATTTATGTCATGGGAGGTTGTTGTACAAATTATTTTGTCATTCAGATATTAAGCCTAGTACCCATTAGTTATTTTTCCTGACTCTCTCCTTCCTCCAACTCTCCCCCCTCAACAGACCCTAGTGTCTGTTGTTCCCCTATATGTGTCCATGTGTTCTCATCATTTAGCTCCAACTTGTAAGAACATGCGATATTTGGTTTTCTGTCCCTGCATTAGTTTACCAGGGATAATGTCCTCCAGCTCCATCCATGTCCCTGCAAAGAACATAATCTTGTTCTTTTTTATGGCTGCATAATATTCCATGGTGCATATGTACCACATTTTCTTTATCCAGTCTATCATTGATGGACATTTAGGTTGATTCCATGTCTTTGCTATTGTGAATAGTGCTGCAATGAACATACACGAGTATGTGTCTTTATGGCTAGAACAACTTATATTCCATTAGGTATATACTAAGTAATGGGCCTGCTGTGTCTAATAGTAGTCCTGTTTTTAGGTCATTGAGGAATCACCACACTGTTTTCCACAATGGTTAAACTAATTTAAACTCACACCAACAGAGTATAAATGTTCCTTTTTCTCCAGAACCTCACCAACATTTGTTGTTTTTTTTACTTTTTAATAATAGCCAATCTGACTGGTGTGAGATGGTATCTCATTGTGATTTTGATTTACTTTTCTCTAATGATCAGGGATGTTGAGCTATTTTTCATATGCTTGTTGGCCATATGTATGTCATCTTTTGAAAAGTGTCTGTTCATATCCTTTGCCCACTTTTTAGTGGGATTGTTTCTTTTTTCTTGTTATTTTAAGTTCCTTATAGATGCTGCATATTAGACCTGTGTCAGATGCATAGTTTGCAAAAATTTTATCTCATTTTGCAAGTTGTCTTTTTACTCTGTTGATAGTTTTTTTTTTTTTTGCTGTGCAAAAGTTCTTTTGTTTAATTAGATCTTATTTGTATATTTTTGCTTTTGCTTTTGTTGCAATTGCATTCAGTGTCTTCATCATGAAATCTTTGCTCATTCCTATGTCCACAATGATATTGTCTAGGTTGTCTTCCAGGGTTTTAATCACTTCAGCTTTGACACTGAAGTCGTCGATCCATCTTGAGTTTAGTTTTGTATATGGTGAAAGGAAGAGGTCCAGTTTCAATCTTCTGCATATGGCCAGCCTGTTATCCTAACATGATTTATTGAATAGGGAGTCCTTTCACCATTACTTGTTTTTGTCAGCTATGTTGCAGATCAGATGGTTGTAGATGTACAGCTTTAATTCTGGGCTTTCCATTTGGTTCCATTTGTCTATGTGGTTTTTTCCCAGTTCCATGCTGCTGTGATTACTGTAGCTGACAGAGCAGGAGCACCATCATCTTGGACAAACACTGCCACTTTAAGTTCCAGCTCCCTTTCTAGTCTCATGCATTTCAAGGAAATCACTTCTCCTCTAACTACAAGCAGACAGAAAGAGCAGACAGTAAAACACAGATTAGACAGCTCGGGCACGGAGGGAAGTAAGGGGAAGGTCTCTTGGGAAACTGCCAAACTTCACTCTCATACATTGGGCCCCACTAAAACAGTGGGCCTTAATAAGCACATTCATTTCCCTTCAGGTGCAGATAGGGAAGCTAAAGCAGACTCGGGGGATATGCCTCCAGCTGCAGAAAGATGTATGGGAACAAACACACAAGTCTCCCTCCCAGATAAGCACAACAAAGAGACACAGAAGCAGTCCAAGCCTCTGATAATTTCTCCCACCCTGAATCCTTAAAAACTCTTAGTCTGTAAGAGAGTGTGGCTCTGACATAACTTGACCTAACCATAACTAGGGTTAGGGTTAGGGTTAGGGTTAGGGTTAGGGTTAGGGTTAGGGTTAGAGGTGTTTATAGTTTTCTCTGATGATAGTTTGTTTTTCTGTGGGGTCGGTGGTGATATCCCCTTTATCCTTTTTTATTGTGTCTATTTGATTCTTCTCTCTTTTCTTCTTTATTAGTCTTGCTAGCGGTCTATCAATTTTGTTGATCTTTTCAAAAAAACAACTCCTGGATGCATTGATTTTTTGGAGGGTTTTTTGTGTCTCTATCTCCTTCAGTTCTGCTCTGATCCTAGTTATTTCTTGCCTTCTGCTAGCTTTTGAATGTGTTTGCTCTTGCTTCTCTAGTTCTTTTAATTGCGATGTTAGAGTGTCAATTTTAGATCTTTCCAGCTTTCTCTTGTGGGCATTTAGTGCTATAAATTTCCCTCTACACACTGCTTTAAATGTGTCCCAGAGATTCTGGTATGTTGTATCTTTGTTCTCATTGGTTTCAAAGAACATCTTTATTTCTGCCTTCATTTCGTTGTGTACCCAGTAGTCATTCAGGAGCAGGTTATTCAGTTTCCATGTAGTTGAGCGGTTTTGATTGAGTTTCTTAGTCCTGCGTTCTGGTTTGATTGCACTGTGGTCTGAGAGACAGTTTGTTATAATTTCTGTTCTTGTACATTTACTGAGGAGTGCTTTACTTCCAATTATGTGGTCAATTTTGGAATAAGTGTGATGTGGTTCTGAGAAGAATATATATTCTGTTGATTTGGGGTGGAGAGTTCTGTAGATGTCTATTAGGTCTGCTTGCTGCAGAGATGAGTTCAATTCCTGGATATCCTTGTTAACTTTCTGTCTCGTTGATCTGTCTAATGTTGACAGTGTGGTGTTGAAGTCTGCCATTGCTGAGGCTTAAGTAGGTAAACAAAGCCGCAGGGAAGCTGGAACTGGGTGGAGCCCACCACAGCTCAAGGAGACCCGCCTGTCACTGTAGACTCCAACTCTGGGTGGAGTCTGACAGCTGTCTGACAGCTTTGAACAGAGCAGTGGATCTCCCAGCACGGAAGTTGAGATCTGAGAACGGACAGACTGCCTGCTCAAGTGGGTACCTGACCCCTGAGTAGCCTAACTGGGAGACATCCCCCACTAGGTGCAGACCAACACCTCACACCTCACACGGTGGGGTATACCCCTGAGATGAAGCTTCCAGAGCAAGAATCAGACAGCAGCACTCGCTGTTCAGCAATATTTTGTCTTCTGCAGCCTCTGCTCCTGATACCCAGGCAAACAGGGTCTGGAGCGGACCTCAAGCAATCTCCAACAGACCTACAGCTGAGGGTCCTGACTGTTAGAAGGAAAACTAACCAACAGAAAGGACACCCACACCAAAACCCCATCAGTATGTCACCATCATCAAAGACCAGAGGCAGATAAAACCACAAAGATAGGGAAAAAGCAGGGCAGAAAAGCTGGAAATTCAAAAAATAAGAGCGCATCTCCCCCTCCAAAGGAACGCAGTTCATTGCCATCAATGGATCAAAGCTGGACGGAGAATGACTTTGATCAGAGGAGAGATGAAGGCTTCAGTCCATCAAACTTCTCAGAGCTAAAGGAGGAATTACATACAGAGCGCAAAAAACTAAAAATCTTGAAAAAAGAGTGGAAGAATTGATAACTAGAATAATTAATGCAGAGAAGGCCATAAATGAACTGACAGAGATGAAAACCATGACACGAGAAATACGTGACAAATGCACAAGCTTCAGTAACCGACTCGATCAACTGGAAGAAAGAGTATCAGCGATTGAGGATCAAATGAATGAAATGAAGAAGAAACTACATCAACTAACGAGCAAAATAACCAGTTAATATCATAATGGCAGGATCAAGTTCACACATAACAATATTAACCTTAAATGTAAATGGACTAAATGGTCCAATTAAAAGACACAGACTGGCAAACTGGATCAAGAGTCAAGACCCATCAGTCTGCTGTATTCAGGAGACCCATCTCACATGCAGAGATATACATAGGCTCAAAATAAAGGGATGGAGGAAGATCTACCAAGCAAATGGAGAAGAAAACAAAGCAGGGGTTGCAATACTAGTCTCTGATTATCCCGGCCTGCGGGATCATCGAAGCAGGCCCTGGAGGAGGGAGTGGGAATTTGGGGGACAAGAGACACGAGAAATGGAGACAAGACAGTGCTCTGATCAAGTCTCATTTAATGGCGGTAATGCAGTGCCTTATATACACTTGGAGGGGAAGGGGTTGGGCCAGAGGCGGAGATGATCTCATCGCAGAGGGCGTGACCAAGTAGGTATTGGTTTCTCTGGTCAAACGTCATGTTGCACCTGCGCTGTCAGTTGGTAATTTTCCCGGGCACGGGATGGTGCCTGTGCTACAAAGTAACAATTTTCGCGGCCGCGGGGGAAAAACAAGTGAAGAAGAAGCAGGAAGAGCACCATCTATTATGAGGTATTGATACAAAAGAGAAACAACTAATCTAGGGAGGAGGTAGAAGGTGGAAAGGAATAGAGCTCGGGCGTTTAATCATTAATTATTATTTGCTATGGCCGGGGCGCGCAGCTCCGGACAGGTCCCCCTTTTTATTATTTTATGATAAGAAATGACCCCTCAGGAACTGCGCCTGTCTTAGGTTGGGTCAACTCATCCCCATCTTCTAGGCCCGTCATGGGATAAGGCAGCAGCAAGGGCGGCCCTCCTGTCTTAGGCTCCGATGGGGATAGTATCCTCTTACCCATCATTGACTGTCCAGTTCAGCACACAGGGGAGGTGGTCTTATTAAGGTAAATAAGACTTACCATTTTCAGTCATCTCAAGGCGATGATAATGAACCTGTATAGGTTTGGCCTCGATTTGTTGTCTGACAAATGTCATAAGCTTATTAAGGATTATAGGCCTGAGAGTGAGGAAGAGTAGAAGAGTAAGTAAAGGACCAAGAAATGGCAAGAGATAGGGGAGAAGTCCATCGAGTCCAGTCCACAAGGAATTGGCGGCCAGGCCTTTTCTGCGCTTTTCTAGTTCTTCTTGTAACGTTTTTATCTTATCTCTGACGATTCCGGATTTGTTGGCGTAAAAACAGCACTTTTCCTGTAAAGCCAAACAGATCCCTCCCTGTTCTGCCGTTAACAAATCTAGACCTCTTCTATTCTGGAGAACTACTTCTGCTAATGAATCTACTTGATCTTGTAAATCTTGTATAGTACTGGATAAGGTCTGTACATCTGAAATTAATTGATTGGATAATTTGGTATATTGGGTTAGTGAGACTCCTAGGCCTGTGGCTCCTGTAGTAAAAGCAGTGGTGATTCCTAGTCCTGCCAACAAGGGAATAAATTGTATGGCTCGTTTTGGTCTATAAATAAAATGTTCAATAGCGGGGATGGGGATAGGTTCATCTCCAGGGATGATATCAATGTCAGGGAGAAGAGTGGCCAGAACACAAAGCCCTGTCCAATTTGTAGGTAGATACGTATATGCCATGTTGTTTCCACAAACGAAAACCGAGCCATTTATAGCACACAAAGGGTTGGTGGCATTGATTATGGAGGTACAGTTGTCAAACACAACATAACCTAAATCGATCTCTTTAGTGTTATTATATGATGGTGAAAAGAGGCAAGTGGAATTAGAAAACGTCATCGGTTGAACTAAGAGGGGGGGGATAATAGGACAGGAATTATTTACTAAGGATTCATTTGAGTAATTGGCATAGGACAATAAAAGGTTAGGTATAGCTAGAGGAATAGGGGGGCCCATCTTAAGGCAAAGCCAACAATCATGGGCCAGACTTGTATTGGACATTTGAAGTAAATTGTAAGTAGCGTTGAGGATATTGAAGGTTTGAGCATCGAGCCTAAAATTATCTCTAAGCTCAGGCAAGGCTAAGGGGTGATATTGAAGTTCCGGATATAGAGCTTTATGAATTTCTTCTAATTTTTTCTGGACGGTTTTAATTCTTGCAGTATCTAATGGGCCTCCTCCATCAGAAATGTGAATGGGGGCGGTAGTGCTCCAACAAACAGGCTTTCCTTTTTGGCCGTTACAAGGCGATTGTACAAGTTTATTAGTGGATCCTAATACTTGTACGCTATTGGTACCTCCAGTTTGTGTTTTTAGTAACGTGGCCGTATAGTATGTTCTATTGCCTGATTTGCATTGTTGATAGGAGGTATAACAGGAACTATGTACAGAAGATTGGAAAGAGCTACAAGGGCATTCTAGGAGCGGCCCTCTAGGTGAGGTATCTCTTGGGGTAGACTTACATTTCCATAACTGGTTTGGCATTAGGTAAGCTGTCTTGCCCGTGCAGGTCACCTGGGTGATTCTGTCTGACAGAGGTTCAGATACTTGTCCCCCTCTGCAATCACAAGGCTGGCCGTATTGTTTTCGTAATAATTCTCTTGCCTTACGAGGGTCACCAAAACCTGCATAGACTGCCACTATGCTATATAGAGCGATTATTCCCCAAAGGAATCTCATGTTAGGCTTCATTTTCTGAAAAACAAGAAGGAAAGAACTTCTCAGGGAGATTTATCTTCCCTGGACTGACAATGGTTATGATTTATTTGTCTTACCAATCTTTCAGGCAGCATCTGGCTGCATCATTTTTTTGTGAGAAGATGCATACTGAGCCTCTTCCCCAAATTAAAACTGGATCGGGGCCATGCCATGAACCATCAAGTGGATCTTTCCATTTTACCATTGCAAACTGTTTTTGAGATTCAGGATGCCAGAAACGGTCGGCAGCCGATTTTCCATGACTGTCCAAATTTTAAAAATTAAGGATAAACAGGGCATGATTGAGTATGTTTCTGGGGGTACCCTTCACGGGGTACTAGCTCCCCCCTTTTAATTTTGTGATAATAGTTTTTAATGACAGATGAGCTCTTTCTACTATACCTTGTCCTTGGGGATTATAGGGAATGCCTGTGGTATGTTTAATTTTTAGGGTATTACAAAATTGTAAGAAGGTTTTGGATATATAACCGGGGCCATTATCTGTTTTGATTTGTTTGGGTATTCCTAAAATAGAAAAGCAGTGTAATAAATGAGCTATGACATGTTTGGTGGCCTCTCCTGTTTGGAGAGTTGCACTGATGAATCCACTATAGGTGTCTATGCATACATGGATATATTTTAGTTGACCGAATTCTAAGTGGTGAGTAACGTCCATTTGCCAAATTTCGTTGGGAATGAGTCCTCGGGGGTTAACTCCTAGATGGGGAACAGGTAAATATGTTATGCAGTTGGCGCATTGTTTAACTATTTGTCGAGCTTGTTCTCTGGTAAGTTTAAACATAAGTCTTAAGGTTTGGGCGTTTAAATGATGTAAGGCATGTGCTTTTTGTGCTTGTTGCAAATTGTCTGTAGTGACTGTGGCTATGGTTTTTGTTGCCGTGTCGGCTGTTGCGTTACCTTGTGTTAGAGGTCCCGGTAATCCTGAATGTGCTCTAATATGCCCAAGAAAAAAGGGAGTAGTCCTTTTTCGGATAAGTTGTTGACATTGTAAAAATAGGTTAGCTGTGTCTGAAATATGTTTAATTTGAGACACGGTCTCTAAGAGGGGTATTGAATGAGCCAGGTAGGCGCTGTCTGTATAAATGTTAAGTGGCTGACAAGGAAAAGCTGATAGTGCTGCAATTATAGCTTGCAATTCGACCAGCTGAGCTGATGTATAAGTAGTCTGGAATTTAACGATTATATCATTGTAAGTGTAAGCGGCAAGTCCTGTGGAAGATTCATCAGTGAAAATTAGTAATGCGTCATTGAGAGGTTCTTTACTGGTAATATGGGGAAACACAAACGCATGAAGTTTGCAAAATTGAATGAGTTTGTTAGGTGGGTAATGGTTGTCAATCACGCCAGTGTAAGAAGCACAAGCAATTGGCCAGGCTTCCGTATTTTGTAACAGCCAATGGATGTGTGATTGAGTGTAGGGCTGTATAATGGTAGAGGGTTCTATTCCAAAGTATTTTCTACTGTTTTCTCTTCCCAAGATAATTAGATCAGCTATGGCATCATAATAAGGCAACAAAACCTCTTTAGGGGAGGAGGGCAGGTGTACCCACATAATGGGATTATTCTGCCAAAATAGGCCAGTAGGGGTTATTGTTGTGTTAAAAATAAGGAATATTAATGGCTGAGAATAATCAATGCTGGTAACAAATTGTGTTGCAATGGCATGTTCTACCTGTTGGAGTGCTATTAATGCTTCTTTAGTAATGGACCTGGGAGATTTTGGATTAGAGTCTCCTTTTAATATATCGAAAAGAGGTTTTAACTCTCCTGTGGTGAGCTTTAAGTACGGTCAAAGCCAATTTATGTCTCCCAGTAATTTTTGGAAATCATTTAAAGTTTTTAAATGATCACGACGTATAACGGCCTTTTGATTAATGATTTTGGGTCCATTAATCTGGAAACCAAGATAGGTGTATGGATCTTGTAGTTGTACCTTTTCTGGGGCTATTTGTAGTCCTGCTGCTGTTAACTCCTGTTTGAGTTGGGCAAAACACTGTAAGACTTGTTCGCCAATTTCTCCTGCTATTAAAATATCATCCATATAATGTATAATATACATTTGTGCCCATGTTTTTCTGACTGGCTCTATAGCGGCAGCTACATATTTTTGACACAAGGTAGGACTATTAGCCATACCCTGAGGTAAAACTTTCCATTGATAATGCTTCATTGGTTGTTTAAAATTTGTGGATGGAAGACTAAAGGCAAATCTTTTTTGGTCAGCAGGGTGAAGGGGAATTGTAAAAAAGCAATCTTTAAGGTCAATAACGATTTTAAAATATTTTTGAGGAATCGCAACTGGTGAAGGCAATCCTGGTTGTAAGGCACCCATAAGGATCATAGTGATATTTACTGCTCTTAAATCTTGTAAGAGTCTCCATTTACCAGACTTCTTTTTAATAACAAAAATAGGTGTATTCCAAGGGGAATTACTTTCCTCAATATGCCCTGCTATCAGTTGTTCCTGCACTAACTGTTGGGCAGCACTTAGTTTATCATTGAGTAAAGGCCACTGATCAACCCAAACGGGCTCATCTGACTTCCAAGTAATGGGGTCAGCGCACCTTTGGGGTGCAGGTATGTCAGTGGCCTGAGCTAAAAATTTCCAAACCCCTTTTTATCAAGTTGTCCTGAAACCAGTATAGGCTGTGGGATACCATTTTCTCCTTTTCCAAGACCTTTACCAGGGGTGTATCCTTGAGTTAACATTTGTGCAGTAACTATATCATTTGGACTACACATTATAATTTTCATTTGAGAGAGCAGATCTCGCCCCCAAAGGTTAACAGGTAGGTGAGGAATGACAAATGGCTTAATGAGGCCTGAATTGTTTTCTTTATCTGTCCATGTTAGGTATTTAGAACTTTGTTTAGGATTACTGCTTTGTCCAATTCCTCTCAAGTGAGTTAAAGTTTCTGTAATAGGCCAATGAGAGGGCCAATCTTCCTGTTTAATGATAGTTACATCAGCCCCTGTGTCTATTAGTCCAGTGAATGCCTTCCCGTCTAACCATAAGGTTAGAGAGGGTTTTTGATTTGTAATTGGTTGCACCCAATATATATCTGATGATCCGAAACCTTTTGTATTTCTATTAGAGTATTGGATATTATTATCTGTTTTAACCAAAGGTAGCAGGAGTAACTGAGCTATTCTAACTCCTTGAGGGACAGTAATAATACTATCAATAGCTCTGGCCATAATTTAAATTTCTCCTTCATAATCACTATCGATAACTCCAGGGAGGACTTGTAAGCCTCTCATGGTGACACTACTTCTTCCTAAAAGTAGCCCAAAAGTGTTAGGTGGTAAGGGTCCATATATTCCGGTATTTAAGGTCTGTGGTCCCATTTCAGGTGTTAGTACTGTGTGGAAGGTGGAACTGAGGTCCAATCCCGCACTTCCCGGGGTTGCTCTACTAAGTTTTGAAATGGATTGTTGCTGCTGGCTGGAACAAAGCTGACTGCCCCATATGCTTGTTTCGGGGCCTGAGGCTGGCCCCTCATCCCGTTTCCCTGCCTGGGGGGTAAAGGATTTCCTTGACTGTCAGTTTTAGATTTACATTCATTTGCCCAGTGCCTTCCTCTTTTACACCTTGGGCAAAGGCCTGGGATTTTTGCTTCTGGACTCTTATTTTGGTTTTCATGGCAATCTTTTGCAAAGTGTCCCCTTTTACCGCATCTAAAACATCCCCCTTTATCTTTACCTTTGTTAATAAGGAAGTCTCTTACTGTTTGACCGCTAAAAGCAGCGGCCATTGCTAGGCCTTGTTGATATGAGGGCCCAATATCTGAACAAAGGCGAATGTATCCTGTTAAATCTGTTTTCTTTCGATAAGGTCTGATTGCCGCTTGGCAAGCGGGGTTAGCATTTTCATAAGCTAACTGTTTAACATAATCTACACCCGTTTCTGCATTTCCAAAGATTCTACCTGCCGTGGTCATAAGCCTATGCACAAAGTCTGAAAATGGCTCATCGGGTCCTTGTTTAACCGCTGTGAGTGAAGCCCCTGAATCTCCTTTAACGGGAAGTTTTCTCCAGGCTTTTGTAGCAGCAGCCTGGATTTGTGAGAACAGTCCAGGGTCATATTGCATTTGGGCCCGAGTGTCTGCATAATTACCTGAACCAGTTAACATATCAAAATCCCAACCGTTTCCTGCCTGTTGATTTCTTTTAGCTGTATCTCTACAATTTTCAAAGAACTCTGACTTCCAAATTAAGTGGTCTCCCCCAGAAAGAACTGCCCTGACTAAGGTATTCCAGTCTGTAGGAGTGAGCCAATTCTCAGCTACAGATTCCACTATAGCAAGAGTATATGGATCAGTAGCCCCATACTGAGAGGCAGCAGTCTTTAACTCTTTTATAATAGTAAAATCAAATCCAGTATGATGCCTCCAAGCCTGTCCCTGTTCATCTATGGTTTCCGTGACTGGAAAAACGTCTTTGGGGGAGGAGTCTTCTCTATGTCGGCTAGCAACTAACCCCCCTCTTGGAACATGTTGTCCAGGCCGCTGAGGTGGGCGCAAGGAACCCTCCATAGCGTCTGAGTTAGGTATTTTTTCATTTCCTGTTTTTAGCTTTTGGAGCCTAATTATCAATGATTGATGTAACTCTTCAAGTTTAATCTGTTCTTCTAGTTGAGCTATCTTTTGTTTTAATTCTTCTTTGGGATCTATTGCTGCCATAACAATAGGCGCAGAAGCCTCATTATGCGTCTTATTATATGGGGGTGGGTATGAAGTAAAGGGAGGCAAATCAGGGTTGTGATATTTAGCTGCCTCTTCCTCTAAATCATCCCAATTTATGTCCGATTGATTAGGCTTATTAATTTCCTCCTCTTTTTGAAGCATCTGTAAAATTGGGTATTTTTTTGGTTTGTTTTCGTGTGGCATTTCTTTATCTGTTACAGAAGGAGACTTAATTTCCTCATGATCACTTTCGAGGGAAATGAGATCCTCCTCCGTATCTTGCGGAGGCTTTGTGAGGTTAGAACAGGAGCTAACCTTTAAAATATGCTCTGTCTGAGCAACCGCAGCCATGACTTGCGGATTGGCCTCCTTCTTATCTATTAAATCTCTAATGAGGTTCCAATAAGAGAAGGCGGTTACAGGAATTTTTTCTGGCCCAAAAGTATTATAATAGTCCTGAAGACAATCCCCTACTCTACGCCATCTTTTAATATCAATAGTTCCTTCCTGTGGGAACCAAGGGCAAGTGTCTTTTACAAAATCAAAAAATTTAAACAAATCATTACCTTTAACCTTTACTCCTCGTATCTTTAAAGCCTCTTTTAATTGTCCTACATATATTTGATGTTGGCTTAATTCTTGTCCCATTTCGGATGCGTCACTTACCTTCGATCCTGACGCGGCAGGTTCCCGCGGTGATCGGAAGAATTTGACTCCTTTTGTCTTTATTAGCGGTCGACCGTCCTTTGGCGTCCTCTTCCTCATGGAGTCCCTCGTTTCCAGGTCCCTGTTCGGGCGCCACGTATCCTGGCCTGCGGGATCGTCGAAGCAGGCCCTGGAGGAGGGAGTGGGAATTTGGGGGACAAGAGACATGAGAAATGGAGACAAGACAGTGCTCTGATCAAGTCTCATTTAATGGCGGTAATGCAGTGCCTTATATACACTTGGAGGGGAAGGGGTTGGGCCAGAGGCGGAGATGATCTCATCGCAGAGGGCGTGACCAAGTAGGTATTGGTTTCTCTGGTCAAACGTCATGTTGCACCTGCGCTGTCAGTTGGTAATTTTCCCGGGCACGGGATGGTGCCTGTGCTACAAAGTAACAATTTTCGCGGCCGCGGGGGAAAAACAAGTGAAGAAGAAGCAGGAAGAGCGCCATCTATTATGAGGTATCGATACAAAAGAGAAACAACAAATCTAGGGAGGAGGTAGAAGGTGGAAAGGAATAGAGCTCGGGCGTTTAATCATTAATTATTATTTGCTATGGCCGGGGCGCGCAGCTCCGGACATCTGATAAAACAGACTTTAAACCATCAAAGATCAAAAGAGACAAAGAAGGCCATTACATAATGGTAAAGGGATCAATTCAACAGGAAGAGCTAACTATCCTAAATATATATGCACCCAATACAGGAGCACCCAGATTCATAAAGCAAGTCCTTAGAGACTTACAAAGAGAGTTAGACTCCCATACAATAATAATGGGAGACTCCACTGCTGTCTTGAAAGCTGTCAGACAACTGTCAGACTCCACCCAGAGGTGGAGTCTACAGAGACAGGCAGGCGTCCTTGAGCTGTGGTGGGCTCCACCCAGTTCTAGCTTCCTGGAGGCTTTGTTTACCTACTTAAGCCTCAGCAATGGTGGGTGCCCCTCCCCCAGCCTGGCTGCCACCTTACAGTTAGATCTCAGGCTGCTGTGCTAGCAATGAGGGAGGCTCCGTGGGCCTGGGATCCTCTGGGCCAGGTGTGGGATATAATCTTCTGGTGTGTAGTTTGCTAAGATCTGTGGTAAAGCACAGTATTAGGGTGGGAGTTACCCGATTTTCCAGGTGTTGTGTGTCTCAGTTTCCCTTGGCTAGGAAAAGAGATTCCCTTCCCCCTTGCGCTTCCCAGGTGAGGGGATGCCTCCCCCTGCTTCAGCTGTCACTGGTTGGGCTGCACCAGCTGACCAGCACCGATTGTCTGGCACTTCCCAGTGAGATGAACTCGGTACCTCAGTTGAAAATGCAGAAATCACCCGTGTTCTTTGTCGCTCGCGCTGGGAGCTGGAGGCTGGAGCTGTTCCTATTCGGCCATCTTGTTCCCGACTCCTGAAATTTCTTTTCTTTAAGAATGTTGAATATTTCCCCTCATCTCTTCTGGCTTTGTAGGATTTTTGCTGAGAGGTCTACTGTTAGTCTGATGGGCTTCCCTTTGTAGGTGACCTGCCCTTTCTTTCCAGTTGCCTTTAACATTGTTTCTTTCATTTCAGTCTTGGAGAATCTGATGATTATGCATCCTGGCTATGATTTCTTGTGGGGTGTCTTAGTGCGGTTCTCTGCATTTCCTGAAACTGAATATTGACCTCTCTAGCTAGGTTGGGGAAATTCTTACGGATGATATTCTGAAATATGTTTCCCAAGTTGCTTCCATTCTCCCCATCTCTTTCAGGGACACCAATATGTCATAGATTTGGTCTCTTTACATAATCCCATATTTTCCAGAGGTTTGATTCATTGATTTTCTTTTTTCTCTCTACTCTTGTCTGACTTTCATATATCAAAATCCTGCCTTCAAGCTCTTACATTCTTCCTTCAATTTCTGCTATTAATATTTGTGATCATATTATGAAATTCTTGTATTTTTTTTTTCAGCACTATCATGTCAGTTACATTCTTTTCTATATCAGCTATTTTGTCTATCAGCTCCTGTATCGTTTTATTGTGATTCTTGGCTTCCTTGGTTGGGTTTCAACATACTCCTGCAACTCCATGATGTTCATTTCTATCCATATTCTCAATTCTGTTTCTGTCAGTTCAGACATGTCAGCCTGGTTGAGAACTTTTGCTAAAGATCTAGTGCAATTGTTTGAAGGAAGGGAGGTACTCTGGCTTTTTGAGTTGCCAGAGTTCTTGCACTTGTTCTTTCTCATCTTTGTGGGCTGGTGTTCTTTCAATCTTTGAAGTTGCTGTCCTTTGGATTTTTTTTTCTTTTATACTATTTGATGACCTTGAGGTTTGGTTGTGGTTTAAGATGTATTCAGTCAAATGGCTTAGTTTATGGAAGTTTTTAGGGGACCAAGGCTCAACTACCAACTCCTATACTGTGTGCTCTAACTTCATGGACTAGTATCAGGGCCATCTTTGTTCTCTGGCTCCTCAAGGTTAGAAACCCACCACACTTGGGGAGCCAAGATGCTCTCAGAGTGCTGGTCACCACACTCTGATGGATGGTGCCAGCCAAAGCATTTTGTAGGGTGATGGCAGCAAAGTTTCTCCTCATTTGCAAATGCCAGCAATAGCAGCAGCAACAGAATCATGACAGGAGAGCACTAGTAGGAGTTGGTGCCTGCCTCCATCCAGGCATTCACAGCAGCAATAGAGGCACCATGGCTCGAGGAGGCAGGGAACCAGTTGGTAGCTATGTGCTGGTGGTGGTGTTAGCACAGGGGCAGGGCCCTGGCAGGCTCAGGTCTGTGTGTGCCCTCTTTGGCCACTCAGGATGGGGGAGGGTCTGCTGTTCTCCGGGCTCGGCAGTGTTGGGGCAGAAGTGGGGTTCTGGCTGGTCTAGGCTGGCAGGCTCTGTGCCTGCCATGGCTCAGACTACAATGGTAGTAAGGCGGGGAGATGCGGCAGAGTTCATTCCCATCGTCAGCAGTCAAGGCAGGGGAAACATGCACACACACCCTGGTAGGGCAGGTAAGGCAAAAATTCACCTGCACTCACACACACTGGCAAAGTATTGTGGGGGCTGGAGGTGGGCCTAGGGGAAGATGAAGTGGGGAGAGAGAGAGGCTGGGCTGGTGTGAGGCCCTGGTCTCCACGCTTCAGTATCTCTCCCCTGCCAGGCACCACTGACCAGTGCAGGAGCTGTCATGTGAGTCCCCAAAGCATCTGAGGCTGCACTGCAAATAGGCATGGCTAGACTGGGACTCCAGGAGAGGCTAGCAGACCAAGGGGTGCTCAGGTTGGTTGGGCCGCCTCTGATGGTCAAGACCACCCGGCAGAGTTCAGGTCTGACAGTTTCCCTAGGCTTAAAGTCACCTGTGGGAGCAAGTGGAGCCTGGGGGCATGGGCATCCCTGGCCATGCTCAGCTGCAGACACTCCCACAGCAAAACCTCTGGGCTCTTCCTTGGCAGGTGTGCTGCCCCTACTACTTTTCTAAGCAGCTATCCCTGCCCACTCAAGTGTCCATGGTGGTTGAGGGGTCTCCTTCTGCTTGGATTCCAGAGACATTTGGAGAAAGTGGGTTGCTCCTGTCAGTTCAACTAACCCTCACCCATTATCCTGGAGTTGTTGGGGAGCCAAGAAGGAGTTATGGTTTGTGGTAGCCCCATGCAGCTCCCAGCTTCCTCCCCGTTCAGCCCAGCTTCTGTGTCTTCCCTCCAGCGACTCTCAGTGCCTTCTCTCTAAAGAGTGTGCCAGTCTTCTCGGTCTCTTGGTGGCAGCTGTTCCACCTGGCTGCATGTGGTCAGCCATCTTGCCAGAATCTCTAAAATGTATGCCAATTTTTATTATCTTGCTTGAACAGCTTCTGAATGGATATATGGGTAAGATTTTATGTGAATAACCATACATGTATATAATAAAATACCAATAGATGGTTTTTTTAAAAAAAAATTTATTTATTATTATTATACTTTAAGTTGTAGGGTACATGTGCATAACGTGCAGGTTTTTTACATATGTATACTTGTGCCATGTTGGTGTGCTGCACCCATCAACTCGTCATTTACATCAGGTATAACTCCCAATGCAATCCCTCCCCCCTCCCCCCTCCCCATGATAGGCCCCGGTGTGTGATGTTCCCCTTCCCGAGTCCAAGTGATCTCATTGTTCAGTTCCCACCTATGAGTGAGAACATGCGGTGTTTGGTTTTCTGTTCTTGTGATAGTTTGCTAAGAATGATGGTTTCCAGCTGCATCCATGTCCCTACAAAGGACACAAACTCATCCTTTTTGATGGCTGCATAGTATTCCATGGTGTATATGTGCCACATTTTCTTAATCCAATCTGTCACTGATGGACATTTGGGTTGATTCCAAGTCTTTGCTATTGTGAATAGTGCTGCAATAAACATACATGTGCATGTGTCTTTATAGCAGCATAATTTATAATCCTTTGGGTATATACCCAGTAATGGGATGGCTGGGTCATATGGTACATCTAGTTCTAGATCCTTGAGGAATCGCCATACTGTTTTCCATAATGGTTGAACTAGTTTACAATCCCACCAACAGTGTAAAAGCGTTCCTATTTCTCCACATCCTCTCCAGCACCTGTTGTTTCCTGACTTTTGAATGATCGCCATTCTAACTGGTATGAGATGGTATCTCATTGTGGTTTTGATTTGCATTTCTCTGATGGCCAGTGATGATGAGCATTTTTTCATGTGTCTGTTGGCTGTATGAATGTCTTCTTTTGAGAAATGTCTGTTCATATCCTTTGCCCACTTTTTGATGGGGTTGTTTGTTTTTTTCTTGTAAATTTGTTTGAGTTCTTTGTAGGTTCTGGATATTAGCCCTTTGTCTGATGAGTAGATTGCAAAAATGTTCTCCCATTCTGTAGGTTGCCTGTTCACTCTGATGGTAGTTTCTTTTGCTGTGCAGAAGCTCTTTAGTTTAATTAGATCCCATTTGTCAATTTTGGCTTTTGCTGCTGTTGCTTTTGGTGTTTTAGACATGAAGTCTTTGCCCATGCCTATGTCCTGAATGGTACTACCTAGGTTTTCCTCTAGGATTTTTATGGTATTAGGTCTAACATTTAAGTCTCTAATCCATCTTGAATTAATTTTCGTATAAGGAGTAAGGAAAGGATCCAGTTTCAGCTTTCTACTTATGGCTAGCCAATTTTCCCAGCACCATTTATTAAATAGGGAATCCTTTCCCCATTTCTTGTTTCTCTCAGGTTTGTCAAAGATCAGATGGCTGTAGATGTGTGGTATTATTTCTGAGGACTCTGTTCTGTTCCATTGGTCTATATCTCTGTTTTGGTACCAGTACCATGCTGTTTTGGTTACTGTAGCCTTGTAGTATAGTTTGAAGTCAGGTAGCGTGATGCCTCCAGCTTTGTTCTTTTGACTTAGGATTGTCTTGGAGATGCGGGTTCTTTTTCGGTTCCATATGAACTTTAAAGCAGTTTTTTCCAATTCTGTGAAGAAACTCATTGGTAGCTTGATGAGGATGGCATTGAATCTATAAATTACCTTGGGCAGTATGGCCATTTTTATGATATTGATTCTTCCTATCCATGAGCATGGTATGTTCTTCCATTTGTTTGTGTCCTCTTTTATTTCACTGAGCAGTGGTTTGTAGTTCTCCTTGAAGAGGTCCTTTACATCCCTTGTAAGTTGGATTCCTAGGTATTTTATTCTCTTTGAAGCAATTGTGAATGGAAGTTCATTCCTGATTTGGCTCTCTGTTTGTCTGTTACTGGTGTATAAGAATGCTTGTGATTTTTGCATATTAATTTTGTATCCTGAGACTTTGCTGAAGTTGCTTATCAGCTTAAGGAGATTTGGGGCTGAGACAATGGGGTTTTCTAAATATACAATCATGTCATCTGCAAAGAGGGACAATTTGACTTCTTCTTTTCCTAACTGAATACCCTTGATTTCTTTCTCTTGCCTGATTGCCCTAGCCAGAACTTCCAATACTATGTTGAATAGGAGTGGTGAGAGAGGGCATCCCTGTCTTGTGCCAGTTTTCAAAGGGAATTTTTCCAGTTTTTGCCCATTCAGTATGATATTGGCTGTGGGTTTGTCATAAATAGCTCTGATGATTTTGAGGTACGTTCCATCAATACCGAATTTATTGAGCGTTTGTAGCATGAAGGGCTGTTGAATTTTGTCAAAAGCCTTTTCTGCATCTATTGAGATAATCATGTGGTTCTTGTCTTTGGTTCTGTTTATATGCTGGATTATGTTTATTGATTTGCGAATGTTGAACCAGCCTTGCATCCCTGGGATGAAGCCCACTTGATCATGGTGGATAAGCTTTTTGATGTGTTGCTGAATCCGGTTTGCCAGTATTTTATTGAGGATTTTTGCATCGATGTTCATCAGGGATATAGGTCTAAAATACTCTTTTTTAGTTGTGTCTCTGCCAGGCTTTGGTATCAGGATGATGTTGGCCTCATAAAATGAGTTAGGGAGGATTCCCTCTTTTTCTATTGATTGGAATAGTTTCAGAAGGAATGGTACCAACTCCTCCTTGTACCTCTGGTAGAATTCAGCTGTGAATCCATCTGGTCCTGGACTTTTTTTGGTTGGTAGGCTATTAATTATTGCCTCAATTTCAGAGCCTGCTATTGGTCTATTCAGGGATTCAACTTCTTCCTGGTTTAGTCTTGGAAGAGTGTAAGTGTCCAGGAAATTATCCATTTCTTCTAGATTTTCCAGTTTATTTGCGTAGAGGTGTTTATAGTATTCTCTGATGGTAGTTTGTATTTCTGTGGGGTCGGTGGTGATATCCCCTTTATCATTTTTAATTGTGTCGATTTGATTCTTCTCTCTTTTCTTCTTTATTAGTCTTGCTAGTGGTCTTTCAATTTTGTTGATCTTTTCAAAAAACCAACTCCTGGATTCATTGATTTTTTGGAGGGTTTTTTGTGTCTCTATCTCCTTCAGTTCTGCTCTGATCTTAGTTATTTCTTGCCTTCTGCTAGCTTTCGAATGTGTTTGCTCTTGCTTCTCTAGTTCTTTTAATTGCGATGTTAGAGTGTCAATTTTAGATCTTTCCTGCTTTCTCTTGTGGGCATTTAGTGCTATAAATTTCCCTCTACACACTGCTTTAAATGTGTCCCAGAGATTCTGGTATGTTGTATCTTTGTTCTCATTGGTTTCAAAGAACATCTTTATTTCTGCCTTCATTTTGTTATGTACCCAGTAGTCATTCAGGAGCAGGTTGTTCAGTTTCCATGTAGTTGAGCGGTTTGGATTGAGTTTCTTAGTCCTGAGTTCCAGTTTGATTGCACTGTGGTCTGAGAGACAGTTTGTTATAATTTCTGTTCTTGTACATTTGCTGAGGAGTGCTTTACTTCCAATTACGGGGTCAATTGTGGAGTAAGTACGATGTGGTGCTGAGAAGAATGTATATTCTGTTGATTTGGGGTGGAGAGTTCTATAGATGTCTATTAGGTCTGCTTGCTGCAGAGATGAGTTCAATTCCTGGATATCCTTGTTAACTTTCTGTCTCGTTGATCTGTCTAATGTTGACAGTGGAGTGTTGAAGTCTCCCATTATTATTGTATGGGAGTCTAAGTCTCTTTGTAAGTCTCTAAGGACTTGCTTTATGAATCTGGGTGCTCCTGTATTGGGTGCATATATATTTAGGATAGTTAGCTCTTCCTGTTGAATTGATCCTTTTACCATTATGTAATGGCCTTCTTTGTCACTTTTGATCTTTGATGGTTTAAAGTCTGTTTTATCAGAGACTAGTATTGCAACCCCCGCTTTTTTTTGTTCTCCATTTGCTTGGTAAATCTTCCTCCATCCCTTTATTTTGAGCCTATGTATGTCTCTGCCTGTGAGATGGGTCTCCTGAATACAGCAGACTGATGGGTCTTGACTCTTGATCCAGTTTGCCAGTCTGTGTCTTTTAATTGGACCATTTAGTTAATTTACATTTAAGGTTAAGATTGTTATGTGTGAACTTGATCCTGCCATTATGATGTTAACTGGTTATTTTGCTCGTTAGTTGATGCAGTTTCTTCCTAGCCTCGATGGTCTTTACATTTTGGCATGTTTTTGCAATGGCTGGTACTGGTTGTTCCTTTCCATGTTTAGTGCTTCCTTCAGGGTCTCTTGTAAGGCAGGCCTAGTGGTGACAAAATCTCTAAGCATTTGCTTATCTGTAAAGGATTTTATTTCTCCTTCACTTATGAAACTTAGTTTGGCTGGATATGAAATTCTGGGTTTAAAATTCTTTTCTTTAAGAATGTTGAATATTGGCCCCCACTCTCTTCTGGCTTGTAGAGTTTCTGCCGAGAGATCTGCTGTTAGTCTGATGGGCTTCCCTTTGTGGGTAACCCAACCTTTCTCTCTGGCTGCCCTTAAGATTTTTTCCTTCATTTCAACTTTGGTGAATCTGGCAATTATGTGTCTTGGAGTTGCTCTTCTCGAGGAGTATCTTTGTGGCGTTCCCTGTATTTCCTGGATTTGAATGTTGGCCTGCCCTACTAGGTTGGGGAAGTTGTCCTGGATGATATCCTGAAGAGTGTTTTCCAACTTGGTTCCATTTTCCCCCTCACTTTCAGGCACCCCAATCAGACGTAGATTTGGTCTTTTTACATAATCCTATACTTCTTGCAGGCTTTGTTCATTTCTTTTTCTTCTTTTTTCTTTTGGTTTCTCTTCTCGCTTCATTTCATTCATTTGATCCTCAATCGCTGATACTCTTTCTTCCAGTTGATCGAGTTGGTTACTGAAACTTGTGCATTTGTCACGTATTTCTCGTGTCATGGTTTTCATCTCTTCCATTTCGTTTATGACCTTCTCTGCATTAATTACTCTAGCCATCAATTCTTCCACTTTTTTTTTCAAGATTTTTAGTTTCTTTGCACTGGGTACGTAATTCCTCCTTTAGCTCTGAGAAATTTGATGGACTGAAGCCTTCTTCTCTCATCTCATCAAAGTCATTCTCCGTCCAGCTTTGATCCGTTGCTGGCGATGAGCTGCGCTCCTTTGCCGGGGGAGATGCACTCTTATTTTTTGAATTTCCAGCTTTTCTGCCCTGCCTTTTCCCCATCTTTGTGGTTTTATCTGCCTCTGGTCTTTGATGATGGTGATGTACTGATGGGGTTTTGGTGTAGGTGCCCTTCCTGTTTGATAGTTTTCCTTCTAACAGTCAGGACCCTCAGCTGTAGGTCTGTTGGAGATTGCTTGAGGTCCACTCCAGACCCTGTTTGCCTGGGTGTCAGCAGCAGAGGCTGCAGAAGATAGAATATTTCTGAACAGCGAGTGTACCTGTCTGATTCTTGCTTTGGAAGCTTCCTCTCAGGGGTGTACTCCACCCTGTGAGGTGTGGGGTGTCAGACTGCCCCTAGTGGGGGATGTCTCCCAGTTAGGCTACTCAGGGGTCAGGGACCCACTTGAGCAGGGAGTCTGTCCCTTCTCAGATCTCAACCTCCGTGTTGGGAGATCCACTGCTCTCTTCAAAGCTGTCAGACAGTGTCGTTTGAGTCTGCAGAGGCTTCTGCTGTGTTTGTTATTGTTTACTGTGTCCTTCCCCAGAGGTGGAGTCTACAGAGACAGGCAGGTTTCCTTGAGCTGCTGTGAGCTCCACCCAGTTCGAGCTTCCCAGCAGCTTTGTTTACCTACTTAAGCCTCAGCAATGGCGGGCTCCCCTCCCCGAGTCTCATTGCTGCCTTGCCGGTAGATCACAAACTGCTGTGCTAGCAATGAGGGAGGCTCCGTGGGTGTGGGACCCTCCCGGCCAGGTGTGGGATATGATCTCCTGGTGTGCCTGTTTGCTTAAAGCACAGTATTGGGGTGGGAGTTACCCAATTTTCCAGGTGTTGTGTGTCTCAGTTCCCCTGGCTAGGAAAAGGGATTCCCTTCCCCCTTGCGCTTCCCAGGTGAGGCAATGCCTCGCCCTGCTTCAGCTCTCGCTGGTTGGGCTGCAGCAGCTGACCAGCACCGATCGTCCGGCACTCCCCAGTGAGATGAACCCAGTACCTCAGTTGAAAATGCAGAAATCACCGGTCTTCTGTCTCGCTCACGCTGGGAGTTGGAGACTGGAGCTGTTCCTATTCGGCCATCTTGCTCCACCCCCCCCAATAGATGATTCTATGTATTGAACTGTATGTTAAACAATGTGCTTAAGCAATTTATATACATCACTGGGATGAAAATTACAGTAATCCCAGGAGCTGGCAGTATTATTTCTACTCCATAGATGGGAAACTGAGATTTGAGGAGGTGAAATAACTTGCCAAAGGTCAAAGAGCTTGTAAGTGGAAGAATTGGAGTTTAAATCTGAGGTGTGCTGACTCAAGTCTATGCTTTAAAAAAATTTTAAATAGACTTTATTTTTAGAATAGCTTAAAGTTCACAGCAAAATTGAGCAGAAACAAGTCCATGCTTGTAGCTATTATCTCATTGGATACTGCCTCTCTCATAAGGCTACTGGAGACACATACACACATACACACACACATGCACACTGACATTGTCTTACACATATATGACTAAAAAGTAGCTTAATTGAGAAGGACTGTGGCAGAAGAAGGCTCCATTCTTCTTAAGTGTGTTACTTGCTTCCTTAATTTATTCATGCTGCTATGACAAATACCAAAGACTGCGTAATTCATAGATAATCAAAATTTATTTCTCACAGTTCTGGAGACTGGGAAGTTCTAGCTCAAGACACCAGCAGATTTGGCATCTGGTGAGAACTGCTCTCTGCTTCTAAGATGGTGCCTTCTGGCTGCATCCTTTGGAGGGAACTAACTCTGTGTCATCACATGGCAGAAGAGATAGAAGGGCAAAAAGCCTAGTTAGTTTTCTACAACCCTTTTTATATGGCACTCATAACATCCATGAGGGTTCCTTCATGGCCTAATCGTTTAATACTGCCTCACCTCTTACTACTGTTGCAGTGGGGATTAAGTTTCAAGGTAAACTTTAGAGGGGACACAGTCATTCAAGTCATAGCCCTGACTCTTATATTCAATCACCCAAATAATAGTACTTTTAGCTAGGAATGAGGCTGCCCAAATAAAGAATAGATTTCTGAACATCTCTACATGCTGTCTGTAATTAAGTTCTGAACAATGAGATAAAAGTAGAAGCATTATGTGACAACTTTTGAGCATTTTCCTTAAAAGTGCTAGAGTTTACACTTTGTGTCTTTTTCTTCACCTTTCTCTCTATCCTACTTCCTGGAATTCAGGTGATGCTTCCAACCTGGGAATGGGGGCCACACTCAGCATGGTGGATAATGAGCTGGAGAAGCTTAAAACTTGCAGCAGATCCTGATCCTATTATAAGGATAAAGTGTTTCTCAAATGGATAACTAAAGGTGCGAAATACAGTCAGGTCTCAGAGCCTATTGACTATATCAGAACACTACTTTCCCAGTGCCACCAGTCTGCAAGTGTATAGTGACTTTTTACGAACAATATTTCCCCAGATACAGCTGAAGAGATACCCCAGAATTCATTATTCTTTCATACTGTTAGGACACAATCTTCCTGAGAAAAAAGAATCCTGGTTTCATGAAAATAAAGCTGCTTTCACTTCGTCACACACTTTCATAGATATATCTGACACATAGGTGGAGGAGACTGTCTGTATTGACTAGACCTTAGCAGTGTCATCCTTTATAAGACCCTCATTATATGCAATTCCTCTCCTAGAAAATAACTTGGCTTATCTGTACACTAAGACTTTACATGCTATGCATAGATGCAAATCTGTCAAATAATATGATGAAAGCACAATAGAAATGACTGCAGTGCCCTGCAAATGAATACAACATGGTAGAATATAGAGTCTAGCAACATGAGTCAAACCATGCAATAGAGACTGAGATTACAGAAGAGTAAGTATTGGTACAATACATGGTATTCTAAAAACATTAAGGCATACTCAGTCCACGGTCTTCAGTTCACCCCAAACCCACTCCCAAGAAGCACTTTTTTTTTTGTCCTAGGAGATAGAGTAGTTGCAGGAATAAAATTAAATGTGTGATATTATAGCACAAGAGTTCCTTGTATATTTACTATCAGACCCCTCTAAAGTAGCATACAGATATTATTAAAAGGATTTTCCTAATAGACCTTAGAAACTTAAGCCTAAAACATGATTATAAGAAAGCAAGCCTCACAGGAGGAGCAGGGATACATTATTTAGAGGCACATTATGATGGTAAACTATGAGTTGTGGTCTGTAGTTCTGAGGTTGCAGAAATGACCAGTGGCATTCAAGCATATAAGAGACCCATAAAGGTGAGTATTGGACAAGTTTGCCCTATATGATGGAAGTAGAAACTAGGACTTATAGGTAGAGAGTGTCAATCAGCAATAGCAATCACCTGACTTCAGTGGCAGTGAGACAAATATGGTAAAAATGAATGAATTTGGAGGTATTATATGTCTAGTTAAGAATAGTCCTGAAATCAGTCCAGGTATAACATGATTTAAAATTCACCAACTTTTTTTGAGTATATATTATTTGTTAGGCTCTCTAGTATTAGACACCGGTGATATAACAGCGATCGAGAGATACATCCTTTGCCCTTATGAAGCTTACTTTCTAGCAGTGTGAGACACTGAAGAAACCAAATTAATCTACTTAAATTATACATTATTTTATTTTAATGATATATTATGAAAAATATAAAGCATGCTAAAGCAGAGGAAGGATGCTGGAGTAGTTGGTTGCAATTTTAAATAGGATGGGCAGAGTAAATCACCCTGAGGTGATATTTGAGAAAAAATTTGAAAGAGGTGAGGAAGCAAAGCATCCCATGGAGAGGAAATAGCAAGTACAAAGACCCTGAGATGGGACCATGTCCAGTATATTCAAGGATCAAGGAGCTCGGAGGAGCTGTAACTGATTGAATTGATAAGTAGCACAAGAGGAAGTCAGAAAGGCAAGGTCTTGTAGACCGTTTGAAGGACTTTGACTTTTATTCTAAGTGAGATGGATGTCATTAGAGGACTTTGTGGAGAAGAAACATATGAGAGACTTAGGCATTAAAAAGATTACTCTGGATTTTTGAGAAAAGACTGTAGAAGAGTAAGAATAAAATCAGTTAAAGACAATTACAATGAACAAGTTGAGGGATGATGATGGCTTGGACCAGGGTAGTAGCATTGGAAGGAGTGAGAAGTTTGAAATATTTTGTGAAGGTAGAGTCAACGGAATGTCCAGATTCATTATATTTAAAGAGTAAAAGAAAGAGATAAGTCAAGGATTATTTCAAGGTTTGTGTTCTGTGCAACTGGAGGGATTAAATTGCCATGAACTGGAGGAGCATGGGGACCCATACCTATAATCCCAGCACTTTGGGAGGTCGAGTTGGGAGGACTGCTTGAGCCTGGGAGTTCAAGAGCAGCTTGGGCAACATAATAAGATCCTACCTCTAAGAAAAATAAATTTAACAAATTAGCAGGGTGCAGTGGCATGCACCTGTAGTCCCAGCTACTCAGGAAGCTGAATTTGAAGGAGGACTTGAGCCTGGGAGATCGACGCTGGTGAGCTATGATTGTGCCACAGCACTCCGGCCTGAGTAATAGAGTAAGACCCTGTCTCAGAAAAAAAAAAAAAAAAAAATGCTATCAACTAAGATGAAGAAAATCAAAGATGCAGCAGGGTATTTGTTTGCCTGGTTTTTGTTGCTGTAATTTGTTTCCTGTTTGCTTTAAGGGTAGATCAGTAAGTTCATTTCAAATGTGTTAAATTTAAAATGTCTACCAGACAGGCAAGAGGAAATGTCAAGCAGACAGTTGAAGAGTTGTATAGATCATAATACAACCACAAGTTGAGAAAGATTACATGGAGATGAAGTAAATAGAGAAGAAAAGTGGTCTAGGAATTGAGTCCTGGGGCTCTCTAATCTGTAGAGATTTAAATTAGTAGGAAGAACAAAAAAGACTAAGAAAGAGTGACCATGTTATAGGTGAAGAACCAATAATGAGCGACGTCCTGGAAATCAAGTAAAAAAAGTATTTCCAGGAGTAGGGAGTGAGGAATTATATCAAATGCTAATAGATCATGTAAGATGAAGAATGGGAATTGACCATTGGCTACAGCAATATGGAGGTAATTAGCAACATTGACAAAAGCATCTTCAGTGGGATCTTGAGGACAAAAATCTGATTGGAGTTGGTTCAAGAGAAATGGGAGGAGAGGAATTAGAAACAGCAAATATAGAATACTTTTTAATACAATTAGGACACTGAATAAGAGTATAGCTTTGGCATGGTTTGTATATTGAGAGACAGGAAGACACAGAATGGAAGGATGCTCTTATTCCCAAATCTGATGTATATGTAGCCCTATAATTTGTGGAAGTCAATTCCAGAAGATGGGCTGAACAGGCATACAACTTTCTAGGAAATTGGAAGGAGGCAAATGTATGCATTTGGAGGGAGCAGGAGTATGTATCAATTTGAAGGCCTCTGCTTTTATTATCTGAAATATATTGTGGAGAATTGATATTATTTCTCCATTAAATGTCTGGCAGAATACACCACAGAATAATCTGAGTTTGGTGATTTTGGGGGAAAGGTTAATTACTGATTCAATGTCTTCAGTAGGTACAGGCCTACCAAGTAATCTATTTCCCCTTGTGTG
The DNA here is from genome assembly GCF_043159975.1 of Macaca nemestrina. Lineage (NCBI taxonomy): Eukaryota > Metazoa > Chordata > Mammalia > Primates > Cercopithecidae > Macaca > Macaca nemestrina. The sequence continues at coordinate 49,388,556 of NC_092145.1, read as the reverse complement.
AGCTTTTTTAGTTTGTGGCTTTCAAGAAATTAGCCCATTTCATCTTAGTTATCAAATTTGTGGGCATAGATTTGGTTGTTCATAGTGTTCCATTATTATCTTTAAATGTCCATTGGACCAGTAGTGATGACCTCTAATTTCATTTCATTTCACTTCATTTCATTTTTTCATCTCATTTCATCGCATTGGTAATTTATGCCTTTTCTCTTTTTCTCACGCTTAGCCTGGCTAGAGGTTTATTGATTTTACTCATCCTTTCCAAGAACTAGCTTTTCATTTCATTGATTTTTTTCTATTTTTATTACTCTTTCAAATTTTTATAATAATTTCTGCTCAAATTTTTATTTTTTATTTTCTTCTGTTTGTTTTAGGCTTAAGTTGCTCTTCTTTTTCAGGTTCCTAAGGTGGAAGCTTGGATTACAGATAGTAGATCTTTCTTCTTGTATAATATATGCATTTAATGCCATAATTTCTGTCAAGCACTGCTTTTGCAGTATATCAAAATTTTGATAAAATTTCTTTTCATTTTAACTTAGCCCAAAATATTTTAAAATGTTTCCTGAGACTTTTTGACCCATGTTTTACTTAGATGTGTATTTTTAAATTTCCAAATGTTTGAGAATTTTTCAACTATATTTTTGTTATTTACTACTAGTTCAATTTTAGTGTGCTCTGAAAACATACTTTGTATGATATCTATCATTTTAAATTTGCTAAGGTGTGTTTGTGGCCCAGAATGTAGTCTATGGTGGTGAATATTCCATGTGAGCCTGAGAAGAATGTGTGTGCTATAGTTGTTAGATGCATTCCATCAATATCAATTTGATCAAGTTGAATGATTGTGCTATTCAGATGAACTATATCCATACTAATATTCTGCTTGCTAGATCTATCAGTTGTTGACAGGATTTTATGAAGTCTACAAATATTTACTTTTATTTTATTTAATTATTATTATTTTTTTTTTAGATGGAGTCTTGCTCTGTTACCCAGGCTGGAGTGCAGTGGTGCAATCGCGGTTCAGTGCAACCTCTGCCTCCCAGGTTCAAGGGATTCTCTTGCCTCAGCCTCCAGAGTAGCTGGGATTACAGGCACGTGCCACCACACCTGGATAAATTTTGTATTTTTAGTAGAGATGGGGTTTCGCCATGTTGGCCAGGCTGGTGTCAAATTCCTGACCTCAAGTGATCCATCCACCTTGGCCTCCCAAAGTGCTGGAATTACAGGCATGAGCCACCAGGCCCAGCCAAGTCTCCAAATACAATAGTGAATTTTCTATTTCTATTTTTGTTCTATCAGTTTTGCTGCATGTAATTTGGTGCTTTATTGTTAAGTGAATATACATTAAAGGTGTTATGTGTTCTTGGATAATTGACCCCTGTATCATATGCAATGTCCATCTTTATCTCTAATAATTTTCCTTATCTTGAAATATGCTTTGTCTGAAATTAATAGCTATTCCAGCTTTTTATGAGTATATATCTTTCATCAACTCAACTTTTAACCTAGCTGAGCCTTTATATTTAAAGTGGGTTTCTTATAGACAATACCTGGTCAGGTCTTGTTTTTTATTCACTATGACCATCTATGTATTTTAATTGGCATATTTGCACATTTATAAGTGATTATTGATATAGTCACATTACAATCTACTATGCTTGTTACTGTTTTCTATTCACTGTACTTGTTCTTTATTTTATCCTGCTCTTTTGCAACCTTCATTAATTTTAATTGAGCTACTTTTTCTTTTCTTTTATTCAGAGATAGGATCTCACTCTATCACCCAGGCTGAAGTACAGTGGTGCCATCATAGCTCACTGTATCCTTGAATTACTGGGCTTAAGCAATCCTCCCACCTTATCCTCTCAAAGTGCTGAAAGTACATTCCACCATGCCTGGCCTTAATTCAGCTTCTCATTTTATCTCCTCTGATAGCATATCAATTTTATTTATTTTAAAAACATTTAGTGGTATCCCTAGGATTTGCAATATGCATTTTAAACTGATCTATAGCTACCTTCTAATAACACTATGCCACTTGTAGCATAAGTATCTTAGAGTATTTTCAGTTCTTCGGTCCTATTATGTCATTGGTACCATCCATCTTATGTCTCCATACACTATAATTTCTCAATATATTTTATTATCATTATTACTCTAAAAAACCGTTTCTTTTTAGATCAATTAAGAAAAAGAAAAATAAGAAAATAAGATTTTATTTTACCTTCATTTATTGTTTCTCTGACACTCTTCCTGTCTTTACATAAATCAAGTTTCTCACCTATACAATTTTCTTTTCTCTAAAGAAAATATTTTAACATTCCTTGAAGGGTAAATGTGCTGCAATGAAATTTCTTAGTTTTTGATTGTTTGAATAAAGTTTAATTTCTCCTTCACTTTATTTTATTTTTTTAATTAATTAATTAATTATTATTATTATACTTTAAGTTCTAGGGTACATGTGCATAACGTGCAGGTTTGTTACATATGTATACTTGTGCCATGTTGGCGTGCTGCACCCATCAACTCGTCAGCACCCATCAACTCGTCATTTACATCAGGTATAACTCCCAATGCAATCCCTCCCCCCTCCCCCCTCCCTATGATAGGCCCTGGTGTGTGATGTTCCCCTTCCTGAGTCCAGGTGATCTCCTTGTTCAGTTCCCACCTATGAGTGAGAACATGCGGTGTTTGGTTTTCTGTTGTTGCGATAGTTTACTAAGAATGATGGTTTCCAGCTGCATACATGTCCCTACAAAGGACACAAACTCATCCCTTTTTAAGGCTGCATAGTATTCCATGGTGTATATGTGCCACATTTTCTTAATACAGTCTGTCACTGATGGACATTTGGGTTGATTCCAAGTCTTGGCTATTGTGAATAGTGCCGCAATCAACATACGTGTGCATGTGTCTTTATAGCAGCATGATTTATAATCCTTTGGGTATATACCCAGTAATGGGATGGCTGGGTCATATAGTACATCTAGTTCTAGATCCTTGAGGAATCGCCATACTGTTTTCCATAATGGTTGAACTAGTTTACAATCCCAACAACAGTGTAAAAGTGTTCCTATTTCTCCACATCCTCTCCAGCACCTGTTGTTTCCTGACTTTTTAATGATCGCCATTCTACTTGGTGTGAGATGGTATCTCATTGTGGATTTGATTTGCATTTCTCTGATGGCCAGTGATGATGAGCATTTTTTCATGTGTCTGTTGGCTGTATGAATGTCTTCTTTTGAGAAATGTCTGTTCATATCCTTTGCCCACTTTTTGATGGGGTTGTTTGTTTTTTTCTTGTAAATTTGTTTGAGTTCTTTGTAGGTTCTGGATATTAGCCCTTTGTCTGATGAGTAGATTGCAAAAATTTTCTCCGATTCTGTAGGTTGCCTGTTCGCTCTGATGGTAGTTTCTTTTGCTGTGCAGAAGCTCTTTAGTTTAATGAGATCCCATTTGTCAATTTTGGCTTTTGCTGCCATTGCTTTTGGTGTTTTAGACATGAAGTCTTTGCCCATGCCTATGTCCTGAATGGTACTACCTAGGTTTGCTTCTAGGGTTTTTATGGTATTAGGTCTAACATTTAAGTCTCTAATCCATCTTGAATTAATTTTCGTATAAGGAGTAAGGAAAGGATCCAGTTTCAGCTTTCTACTTATGGCTAGCCAATTTTCCCAGCACCATTTATTAAATAGGGAATCCTTTCCCCATTTCTTGTTTCTCTCAGGTTTGTCAAAGATCAGATGGCTGTAGATGTGTGGTATTATTTCTGAGGACTCTGTTCTGTTCCATTGGTCTATATCTCTGTTTTGGTACCAGTACCATGCTGTTTTGGTTACTGTAGCCTTGTAGTACAGTTTGAAGTCCGGTAGCATGATGCCTCCAGCTTTGTTCTTTTGACTTAGGATTGTCTTGGAGATGCGGGCTCTTTTTTGGTTCCATATGAAATTTAAAGCAGTTTTTTCTAATTCTGTGAAGAAACTCATTGGTAGCTTGATGGGGATGGCATTGAATCTATAAATTACCTTGGGCAGTATGGCCATTTTCATGATATTGATTCTTCCTATCCATGAGCATGGTATGTTCTTCCATTTGTTTGTGTCCTCTTTTATTTCACTGAGCAGTGGTTTGTAGTTCTCCTTGGAGAGGTCCTTTACATCCCTTGTAAGTTGGATTCCTAGGTATTTTATTCTCTTTGAAACAATTGTGAATGGAAGTTCATTCCTGATTTGGCTCTCTGTTTGTCTGTTACTGGTGTATAAGAATGCTTGTGATTTTTGCACATTAATTTTGTATCCTGAGACTTTGCTGAAGTTGCTTCTCAGCTTAAGGAAATTTTGGGCTAAGACAATGGGGTTTTCTAAATATACAGTCATGTCATCTGCAAAGAGGGACAATTTGACTTCTTCTTTTCCTAACTGAATACCCTTGATTTCTTTCTCTTGCCTGAATAGACCAATAACAGGCTCTGAAATTGAGGCAATAATTAATAGCCTACCAACCAAAAAAAGTCCAGGACCAGATGGATTCACAGCTGAATTCTACCAGAGGTACAAGGAGGAGCTGGTACCATTCCTTCTGAAACTATTCCAATCAATAGAAAAAGAGGGAATCCTCCCTAACTCATTTTATGAGGCCAACATCATCCTGATACCAAAGCCTGGCAGAGACACAACAAAAAAAGAGAATTTTAGACCAATATCCCTGATGAACATCGATGCAAAAATCCTCAATAAAATACTGGCAAACCGGATTCAGCAGCACATCAAAAAGCTTATCCACCATGATCAAGTGGGCTTCATCCCTGGGATGCAAGGCTAGTTCAACATATGCAAATCAATAAACATAATCCAGCATATAAACAGAACCAAAGACAAAAACCACATGATTATCTCAATAGATGCAGAAAAGGCTTTTGACAAAATTCAACAGCCCTTCATGCTACAAACGCTCGATAAATTCGGTATTGATGGAACGTACCTCAAAATAATAAGAGCTATTTATGACAAACCCACAGCCAATATCATACTGAATGGGCAAAAACTGGAAAAATTCCCTTTGAAAACTGGCACAAGACAGGGATGCTCTCTCTCACCACTCCTATTCAACATAGTGTTGGAAGTTCTGGCTAGGGCAATCTCCTTCACTTTAAAAGTGTAATTTCGCTGGATATAGAAATTTATATTGGTGTAGGTTTTTTTGAACACTTCAAATATTTCACCCGACTTTGTTCTCTCATATATGGTTTATGGTGCAAAGCCCACTGTAAGTCTTATATTTGTTCCTCTATGGGTAAGGTCTTTTTTGTCCTATTGTTCCTTTCAAGAAATTCTGTCTGTCATTGGTTTTCAGCAGTTTGATTACAATATGCCTAAGTGTAGCTTTTTTGCTATTCATCTTCCTTTTTCTCTAAAATTCCTGGATCTGTGGTAGGTGGTCTGTCTTTAAGTTTTGAAAAATTTTGGGCATTCTTACTTCAATTTTTTTTCCAATCTGTTATCTCTTTTTTCACCTTCTGATATTTCAATTATGAATGGTAAAGGAAAATAAATCTTGGGGCCCCAAAATCACTAAGCTAAATGGAGAAGTCAGGCTGGGAACTGCTTAGGGCCAACCTGCCTCCCATTCTATTCAAAGTCACCCCTTGCTCACAGAGAGAAATGCATTATCTGATTGTCCTTTGGAAAGGCTAATCAGAAACTCAAAATAATGCAACCATTTGTCTCTTGTCTACCTATGACCTGGAAGTCCCTGTTATCCACCCTTTCCAGACCTAACCAATGCTCATCTTATATATGTTGATTGATGTCTCATGTCTCCACCTTGGGCACATGTAGTCAGGACCTCCTGAGGCTGTATCACAGGTATGTGTCTTCAACTTTGGTAAAATAAACTTTCTAAATTAACTGACACATGTCTCATCTATTCGGGGTTCACACACATACGTTGCATCTTTTGAAATTGTTCCATAGTTCTTGGATGTTATTTCTTTTTGTTATTTTCTCTTTCCATTTCAGTGTAGGAAGTTTATACCGACATATTTTCAAGTTCAATGATACTTTCTTTGGCCGTGCCCAGCTTACTGATGAGCTCATCAAAACTATTCTTCTTTTCTGTTACAGTGCTTTTAATTTCTTTGTTAGAATTTCCATCTCTCTTCATTTTCTTTTGATTCTTTATTAGAATTTCTATCTCTTTGCTTATATTACCAATCTGTACCTGTATGTTGTCTCCTTTTTTCCTTCGTGTCCTTAACATATTAATCACAGTTCCTTCAAATTTTTTGATAATTCCAAAATCTGTGCCATATTCAATTTTGGTTCTGGTGCTTGCTCTGTCTCTGAATACTGTGTGTTTTCACTTTTTTGCATGCCTTTTAAAATTTTTTGTTATGGAAATCTAGACATGATATATCAGATAATCAAAACTAAGATAAATAAGCCTTTAGTGTCTGTTTTTTATGTTAATTTGGTTAGGAGTTGGGCTGTGTTTTATATGTAATACCTATAGATATCAGAAGCTACGAACTCTTCTAGTGTCTTTGTTTTTGTCTCTCATGTTTTCTTTGGGCTTTCCTAGGAACTCTTTCTTAGGTACAGTCTGCATCTTGCAGCTCTGATATAATCCATTGTGTTATGTGGTTGTACTGTTGGTGCAGTGGTAAGGTGTGGGAAAACAGAAGAGTTCTAAAATCATTTTTCTTCAGTTATTAGAAAATATTTTATTTCATTTATTTTTTGAACAAATTATAATCATATAGTTATGGGTTACAGAGTAATGTTATAATATATGTGTACAGTGTGGAATGATTGGATCAAGATAAGCAACATATCCATCACATTAACTAATCCTTAATTCCCCCTGTCAAACTGCACCTTTCTACAATATGACCAGCATCTTCCCATCCCTCCCCCCAAGTCTCTGGTAACCACCATTCTATTCTCCACTTCTATGAGTTTACTGTAACAACTGCACACATAAGTGAGAAGAAGTGTTTTTTGTCCTTCTGTGCCTGGCTGATTTCATTTACCATAATTTCCTCAAGATTCATCTATGTTGTCACAAATGACAGAAATATTTTTCTTATTGCTGAATAGTACTCCATCATGCATATATACCATGTTTTCTTTACTCATTCACCTGTTGATGGACACAATGATTGATTCTATATCTTAGTTATTGTGAACAATGCTGCCTTGAACACGGGAGTGCAGATGTATTTTTGACATACTGATTTCAAGTCATTAGGATGTAAGGATCATTTGACAAGGGATTAATATCCAAAATATATAAGGAGATCAAACAGCTTAATAGCAAAAAATCCCCAAACAACCTGATTAAAAAATGTGCAAAGACCTGAAGAGTCATTTCTCAAAAGAAGAGGTACAAATGACCAACAGATATATGAAAAAAATGCTCAATATCACTAAGCATTGGGGAAAGGCAAATTAAAATCACAATGAGATATGACTGAACACCTGTCTGAATGACTAGTATAAAAAAGATAAGTTTTGGTGAGACGTCAAGAGAAAAGGGAACCCTTGTACACAATTGATGGGAATGTAAATTAGTGCAACCATTATGGAAAACTGTATGGAGTTTCCAAAGGGAAAAAAAAGAACTAAAAATAGAATTCTATAATCTTAAAATTTAATATCAGATTTTGGTATGCCTGTATTTCTGAGCTGTGACTTTTAGAAATGTTTTTTAGCCTTCTTCCCCTTGGGTAAGACAGGAAGGCTAGAGGGGCAGAAGCAGGGCAAATGCTCTTACAACACAAGGTGGGAGAAAACTCTGGTAAAGTCTTTTCCTCTCATCTTGACAATAGTTACTTCCCCCTCCTTCTCCTTCTGCCACATTCAAGACTGAGTCTTTCAGATCTGCACTCTGATAAGCTAAAGGAATTCCTGGAGGAACACTCTCGAAAGTGTAGAGCATCCCTAAGACTGTTGCCTTCCAGAAGTTTCTCACTCTCACGTTTGCACAGTCAAAATAATCATTTATGAGTTCCTACCAGTTTATGGTTCTATTGGCTTCTGCTCCAGGTAAGGAGAGCTTGGCTATAATTCTCTGGATTCTAGTGGCTTCTGCTCCATGTAAGAACTTGGCTGCAACTCACTGGATTCTCCTGTCTTTCCAGATTTAAGGGTGACATTTGTCCTACAAATGAAGGTCTCTGATAAGTCCAAGAATAGTAATTCATTTTTAGTTTGTCCAGCTTTCTTCTTTTTGTATGTATGAGAATGATGACTTTTAAGCTTTTTACATGTCGGATTTGAAACCAGAAGTCAAAATTGATATTTTTCTCTTTAATTTGGTAGATGTTAAAAAGATAACTTTTTCTTTATTTTTTATGTTGGTAAAAAACCATAACATTAAATTTACTATTTTAATCTTATTTTTTAATTTATTTTTTGAGACAGAGTCTCACTCTGTCACCCAGGCTGGAATGCAGTGGTGCGATCTTGGTTCATTGCAACCTCTGCCTCCTGGGTTCAAGCCTCTGGAGTAGCTGGGATTACAGGTGTGTGCCACCATGCCTGGCTAATTTGTATTTTTAGTAGAGACGGGGTTTCATTATGTTGGCCAGGTTGGTCTCAAACTCCTGTCGTCAAGTGATCCACCTGCATTCACCTCCTAAAGTGCTGTGATTACAGGCCATTTATAAATGTACAGTACAGTTGTATTAACTATGTGTACGTTGCTTACAACTGATCTCTACAACATTTTCGTCTTGCAACCTTAAACCTATACCTACTGAAATTCTGTAACAACTCCCCTTTTCCTCCTCCTCCCAGGACATGGCAGTTATAACTCTACTTTCTGATTCTAAGAGTTTGACTGTTTCAGATACTTCACATAAGTGGAATTATGTAACAATTCTCTTTTTGTGACTGGCTTATTTCACATTATTTCACAAAGCATAATGTTTTCAAGGTTCTTCCATGTTGTATCATGTCCTGAAATGCAAGGTTTGTTCAGTATATACAAATCAATAAAGGTGATTCATCACATAATCAACTAAAACAAAAACCACATAATCATCTCAATAGACACAGAAAAAGTTTTTGATAAAATTCAGCATCCCTTCATGTTAAAAACCCTCAGCACACTAAGCATCGAAGGAACATACATCGAAATAATAAGAACCATCTATGAAAAACCCACAGCATCACACTGAAAGGGCAAAAGCTGGAAGCAATCCCGTTGAGAACCAGAACAAGACAAGGATCCCCACTCTCACCACTTCTATTCACCATAGTACTAAAAGTCCTAGCCAGAGCAGTCAGGCAAGAGAAAGAATAGACATCCAAATAGGAAGGGAAAAGGTGAAATGATCACTCTTTGCTGACTGTAAAATTCTATACCTAGAAAAACCCCCATAGTCTCTTCCCAAAGGTTCCTAGACTTGGGAAACAATTTCAACAACATTTCAGAACAGAAAATCATTGTACAAAAATCACTAGCATTCCTACACACCAAAACAGCCAAGCCAAGAGCCAAATCAGAAAGGCAATCCCATTCACAATTGCCACAATAAAGAATAAAATACCTAGGAATACAGCTAAGCAGGGAGTTGAAAAATCTCTGCAATAAGAATTCGAAAATAATACTGAAAGAAATCAGAGATGACACAAACAAATGGAAAAGTATTCCATGATCATGGAGAGGAAGAATCAACATTGTTGAAATGTTTATATTGCCCAAAGAAATTTAGAAATTCAATGTTATTACTATCAAACTACCAGTGAATTTTGTTATGGAATTTAAAAAAAAAAGCTATTCTAAAAGTCATATACAACCAAAAAAGAGCCCCAGTAGCCAAAGCAATCCTAAGCAAAAATCAAAACAGTAGGCTTCACACTACCCAACTTTAAACTGTACTACAAGGCTACAGTAACCAACATGGCATGGTACTGGTACAAAAACAGACACATGGACCAATGGAACAGGTTAGAGAAACCAGAAATAAAGTCAGGTGCCTACAACCATCTTATCTTTGACAAAGTAGACAAAAAGAAGCAATGGGGAAAGGACTCCCTATTCAACAAATGGTGCAGTGATAACTGGCTAGCCACATGCAGAAGACCCCTTCCTTTCACCATATACAAAAATAAACTCAAGATGAATTAAAGGAACAGGGGACTTGCATAATAGGAGAAAATTTTTGCAATCTATCCATCTGACAAAGGGCTAATATCTAGAATCTACAAGGAACTTAAACAAATTTATAAGAAAAAAACATCAAAAAGTGGGCAAAGGATATGAACAGACACTTCTCAAAAGAAGACATTCATGCGGCCAACAAACATATGAAAAAAAGTTCATCATCACTGGTCATAAGAGAAATGCAAATCAAAACCACAATGAGATACCATCTCATGCCAGTTAGAATGGTGATCATTAAAAAGTCAGGAAACAGCAGATGCTGGAGAGGACATGGAGAAATAGGAATGCTTTTTCACTGTTGGTGGGAGTGTAAATTAGGTCAACCATTAAGGAAGACAGTGTGGTGCTTCCTCAAATATCTAGAATCAGAAATACCATTTGACCCAGCAATCCCATTACTGGGTATATACCCAAAGGATTATAAATCATTCTACTATAAAGACACATGCACACGTATGTTTACTGCAGCACTATTCACAATAGCAAAGACTTGGAACCAACCCAAATGCCCTTCAAGATAGACTGGATAAAGAAAATGTAGCACATATACACCATGGAATACTATGCAGCCATAAAAAAGAATGAGTTCATGTCCTTTGCAGGGACATGAGTGAAGCTGGAAACCATCATTCTCAGCAAACTTCCACAGGAACATCAAACCAAACACTGCATGTTCTCACTCATAAGTGGGAGTTGAACAATGAGAACATATGGGCACAGGGAGAGGAACATCACACACCAGGGCCTGTCTGGGGATGTGGGACTAGGGGAGACATAGCATTAGGAGAAATACCTAATGTAGATGACAGGGTGATGGGTGCAGCTAACCACCATGGCACATATATACCTATGTAACAAACTTGCACGTTCTGCACATGTATCCCAGAACTTAAAGTATGATAAAAAATAAATAAATAAAAACAAAACAAACAAAAAATGGATTAAAGACTTAAATGTGAAACCTAAAACTATGAAAACCCTCGAAGAAAACCTAGGAAATACCATTCTGGATATAGGCCCTGACAAAGACTTCATGACAAACTTGCTAAAAGCAATTGCAACAAAAACAAAACTTGGCAAGTGGGACCTAATTAAACAAAAGAGCTTCTGCACAGCAAAGGAAACTGTCAACAGAGGAAACAGACAACCTGCAGAATGGGAGAAAATATTTTCAAACTGTGCATTATGATGAAAGTCTAATATCTAGCATCTATAAGAAACTTAAATGAACAAGCAAAAATCAAACAACCTCATTAAAATATGGCCAAAGGGACTGGATGCAGTGGCTCATGCCTGTAATCTCAGCACTTTGGGAGGCTGAGGCGGGCAGATCATTTGAGATCAGGAGTTCAAAACCAGCCTGGCCAACATGGTGAAACCCCGTCTCTACTAGCTAGGCGTGGTTTTGGGCACCTATAATCCCAGCTACTCTGGAGGCTGAGGCAGGAGAATCACTTGAGCCCAGAAGGCAGAGGTTACAATGAGCCAAAAGATTGCACCACTGCACTCTTGCCTGGGCGACAGAGACTCCATCTCAAAAAAAAAAAAAAAAAAATATATATATATATATATATATACACACACACACACACACACACACACACACACACACACACACATAGCCAAAGGATGTAAACAGACACTTTTCAAAAGACATACACGTGGCCAACAGGCATGTGAAAAAATGTTCAACATTGCTAATCATTAGAGAAATGCAAATCAAAACCACAGGGAGATACCGTCTCACACCAGTTAGAATGGCTATTAGTAAAAAGTCAAAAAAATAACAGAAGCTGGCAAAGTTGTGGAGAAAGGGGAATGCTTATACACTGTTGGTGGTAGTGTAAGTTAGTTCAGCCACTTGGAAAGCCATTTGGAGATTTCTCAAAGAGCTTAAAATAGAAATACCATTTGACCCAGCAATCCCATTACTGAGTATATACCTAAAAGAATATAACTTGTTCTACCATAAAGACACATGTACATGTATGTCCATTGCAGCACTGCTCACAATAACAAATATATTGAATCAACCTAGATGCCCATAAATAGGGGACTGGATAAAGAAAATATGGTACATATGCACCATGGAATAATATGGAGCCATAAGAGATCATGTCCTTCACAGGAACATGGATGGAGATGGAGGCTATTATTCTTAGCAAACTAATGCAGGAATAAAAATAAAATGCCACATATTCTCACTTATAAGTGAGAGTTAAACATTGAGTACACATGGACACAAAGAAGGGAACAATAGATACCAGGGCCTACTTGAGGTTGCAGCATGGGAGGAGGTGGAGGATGGAAAAACTACCTATTAGGTACTTACTATGCTCATTATCTGGGTGATGAAATAATCTGTACATCAAACCCCCACAATATGCTATTTATCCACGTAACAAACTTGCACCTGTACCCCATGAACCTAAAATAAAAGTTGGAAAAAAATGCCAATTTGAGGAAGCAGTTTGCAATGTTAAATAGTTTGTTATGATAAATCTCATTGAAAAGTGATTTTTTAAACAAAGATTTGAAGGAAGTGAAAGACAGTCAAGTGGGTATCTTGGGGAAACTTTCCAGCCAGAGGGAGGAGCCAGAGCAAAGCCCCTAAAAGTGAGAGTGTACTTAGCAAAAAGTGAGAGTGTACTTAGCATATTTGAGGAATCTCAAGGAGACAAATGTGGATGGAATAGAGAGGGTAAAGAGGATAATACCAAGAGAAAATATCAGATAAAGAATAGTGGGTGGAGCAAACACAATATAAAGGCCCTTGTGGGTAAAGGCCTTTGTGGGTAATTGTAAAAACTGTCTTTTTCTGAGTAAAATGTGAATCTATTGGAGGGTTTTTAAGCAAACATAATCCAGTGTGTGTATAGAAAAATCACCATGAAAGTCGTGTTAAAATTAGGCTATATATATCGTAGAGGAGAATGAGTAAAAGTGGAAGGAGGGAGAAATAAGGAGGCTACTATTTATGTCTAGTGTTCTATTTGTGGAACACTAAGCATGTGGGAGATATTTATATCCCACTGCTCAAGGTCATCTTCAAGTCCAACTGCAAAAATTCAAAAATTTGCAACCTCAGGCATAAAAGGGTTAACCATAACTCGGGAAGAGAAAATGCTTGTTTGAACCAGGGTGGTAGCAGTCTATGTGGTGAGAAGTGTTCGAATTCTGGATGTTTTGAAGTTAAAGCCACAGAATTTTCTAATGGATTGAATATGGGCTGTGAAATAAAGAAGTCATTGATGAACTTTATGGTTTGGAGTTACTATTAACTATGATAGGAAAGTCTGTGGGTACACCTGGTATCAGGTAGATTACTAAAAATTCCACTTTGGGTAAGTTGAGTTGAGGCGTATAAAACACATCCAAGAAGAGAATGAATCAGTTGGATATATGAATCCAGAGTTTGAAAGAGGGGTATGGTGAAGATATAAATTTTCTTGTCTTCAGCACATGGATGGTATTTAAAGCTAGGAGACAATGTAACTAAAGGAGTGAGTATGGATAAAGAAGAGGAATAAGGAATGAACCCTGGAGAATGCCAATGTTAACAGTTTAGGGAGAACAGAAGAAACTAGTAAGGACAGTGAGAAGGAGTTGCCAATGAAGTTGGAGAAAAATCATGAGAGTTCCATGTCCTGGAAATCAAGTAAAAAATGCCTATCAGTGAAAAGGTAGTAATCAAGTGTGTTAAATGCTGTCACTAGGTCAATTAATATGAAGATTGAGAATTATGTCATATTCATACAATGGGATATTACTCAGCAATAGAAGGAATAAGCTAATAATACAGGCAACAACATAATGATTTGCAAAAACATTAATTTCAGCTTGTTGTGATCACCTTCTATTCACTCTGTCAGTGAGGGAGGGAGTCATGCCCTAAGGTTCTGGGAATGGCCAAACACAAGACACCTGACACTTAACAGATGCAATTGGCAGCAGTTTATTAGTCATATACACTCACAGTCTGGGGGAGGAGTATACCTGAGTGTGCATGGGGGGGGGGGTTGCACCTAGGAGCAGAGTGAACCAGAAGAGGTTGTGGCAGGGAGGCTTTTTAGTAAGAATAGGATGGCTCCCACAGGAGGATGTGATCGACTTATTTAACTAGTTTTACTGGCTGGCAGGGAAATGAAGCCCATTCGATTGAGGAGCTGATGAGGTGCCTCTGTTCCAGCTGATAGACGGACAAGCCAGGTGGGGAATTTTCCTGCTTGAATGAGAAGCATACCCAGCAAAAACAGGGAAACTCACAGCTAAGACTTTGGGGCCCTGTGAGGCTCAAAACTGTCAAGGTGGCACGTATAAAAGGGAATCACTGGAAGGCCCACTGCCCCAGGGGAGGAAGGTCCTCTGAGTCAGAAGCCACTAGCCAGATGATCCAGCAGCAGGATTGAGGGTGCCTTGGGCAAGCGCCAGCCCATGCCATCACCCTCACAGAGCACCGGGTATGCTTGACCATTGAGGGCCAGGAAGTTTACTGTCTCCTGGACACTGGCACGGCCTTCTCAGTCTTACTCTCCTGTCCCGGACAACTGTCCTCCAGATCTGTCATTATCCGAGGGGTCCTAGGACAGTCAGTCACTAGATACTTCTCCCAGCCACTAAGTTGAGACTGGGGAACTTTACTCTTCACATGCTTTTCTAATTATGCCTGGAAGCCCCACTCCCTTGTTAGGGAGAGACATCCTAGCAAAAGCAGGGGCCATTATACACCTGAACATAGGAGAAGGAACACCCGTTTGTTGTCCCCTGCTTGAGGAAGGAGTTAATCCTAAAGTCTGGGCAACAGAAGTACAATATGGACGAGCAAGGAATGCCCGTCCTGTTCAAGTTAAACTAAAAGATTCTGCCTCCTTTCTCTACCAAAGGCAGTACCCCCTTAGAACCGAGACCCAACAAGGACTCCAAAAGATTGTTAAGGACCTAAAAGCTCAAAGCCTAGTAAAACCATGCAATAGCCCCTGCAAGACTCCAATTTTAGAAGTACAGAAACTCAATGGACAGTGGAGGTTAGTGCAAGATCTCAGGATTATCAATAAGGCCGTTGTCCCTCTATACCAAGCTGTACCTGACTCTTACACTCTGCTTTCCCAAATACCAGAGGAAGCAGAGTGGTTTACAGTCCTGGACCTTAAGGATGCCTTTTTCTGCATCCCTGTACATCCTGACTCTCAATTCTTGTTTGCCTTTGAAGATCCTTCAAACTCAACGTCTCAACTCACCTGGACTGTTTTACCCCAAGGATTTAGGGATAGCTGACAATGGCTACCTTCTTCGGGTCCCCTCCCTTTGTATGGGAGCTCTGTTTTTACTCTATTAAATCTTGCAACTGCAAAAAAAAAAAAAAAAAAACATATTTTTAAAAAGCTAGACATAGAAGAATCCATCTATGGACTCTTGAGTCTATTTACATTTAGGTTCGAACATATGAAACTAATTTATGGTAATGGAAATGAAAATGTTTGCTTGATGTGAGAGTGGTGATAATTGGAAAGGGGCATGAGGAAACTCTGAATTGATGCAAATATTTCATACCTTGATTTGAGATGGATTTTGTGGCTGCACATTTGTGAAAACTCATTGAAGTACACACTTTCAATATAATTATTTCACTCTGTAAATTATAATGAAATGTGTGTATGTGCTCACATGAGGGAGAGAGATGGAGGGAGAGAGAGAGATACAGAGGTGCAGGGGACAGAGAATGGGATGAGGGGAATTGGAGAACTCAAGTGTTGACACATTTTAAAGTTTTGCTGTGCAACTTGAGTAAAGGAATATGGTATGATTTAACAGGGAATTGAGATCAAGGAATATTTTCTTTCATGATGGGAGAAAATAGGAAATCTGTATGTTTATCAGAATGATGCACTACAGTGCAAAAATCAAAATTGTTATATAGGAGAGCGAAGGGAGATTTGCTGGAGCTGAAGGCAAAAGTGGGCTAAAGGACATGTGATCTAGGGCAAAAAAAAATGGTTTTAGAGAAGAGTTAAGGAAGTTCATCTTTGTGAGAAGCAGGAAGTTACAATATACAGGTATTGATGCTGCTAAGTGGGTAACAAGTCTGTGGAAAGTCTCCTTTAATTTTTAAAAATTTTCTCTTCAAAGAAGGAAGCAAAATCATCACCTGAGAGAGAAGATGAAGGAGATGATATTGGAGGTTTGAGGACAGAGAAGGTGTGATATGGGAGATTTAATGGATTAGGAATAAATAATAAGATATTCTCGAAGCATTACAACCCTCTTTTAAGTGTGTGGTCATTAATTTATCATTGCATTGTGCACTTTTTTCCCCAGTTACGATCTCAGGTATAGGCTTGGAGGACAGTTGCATTTGATCAAGGTTGCAGCTTTTCCAAGTAAATGTGACAAAATGAGAGAAGGGTAAGAGTTCCAAGGGCATATGCAAGAAAATGATTATAACGATTGACCATGGAACTTAAGTGGAATAAAATACCTAGATATAGAGACTATTTTAATGAACTTCCTTTAAAAATGCCTTAAGAATAAAGGATCAATAGCTTCAAAAAAAGTGTGTAATTGTAAACCCTCATATGCTCCTTGTTCAAAGAAAACAAATTATACAATGCCCAATGTCCACATCTCCACCTCCACCCCAACAATACTCAGCGCCAACTACTGTTAATAGCTTTGCATATATATGTACACGTAAAAAATGTAGCTGATTTAAAAACCTTCTCTTTAAAAATACAGCATTTTTGAAGAGTAAAAGGACTGCATTCATAAAAAGAGATTCGTGGCTTTTTAAATAATAATAATATACAAATATATAAAATACAAATATAAAAATAAAAAAACAAATAATAAATCCAGACTCCCACACTTTTATCAAATTCTGGAAAAATACATTAGAATAAGCAATTGGAAAAGTTGTCCTTCTAATTGTTAGTTATTTGTACTAAGAGCAGAGATTTTTCTCTGGTAGTCCTGCTCTAGCACCAGGGAAAAGAGGTATTTGAATACTGTCAGGAGCAAAACTTGGAGTTGCCAGATGTAAAAAGGAAAGTGGATAATGGGGAAAGTTTAAAGGTCCTCAGTGTTGTCAAAGTAAACACTTGTTAAAAAATACTGATAAAATGCTTTAGAACTCTGAGGCAGGCCAATGGGAATGTGATAAACTGTAGGAACTATTCAGGTCAAAAATTTAACTATATATGTGTTGGTGATGAAGATTTGATTACAGAAAACATTTGGAAAATAGACCCAGAAAGGGGAAGTATTGATCCGCATCTCCTGGAAAAGAAATGGTTAGGGGAAGAGGCAAGAATGCTTCAGCTGAAGCTCTCAGTATCAGATAAGGGGAAGAACACACCTCCACCTCACATACACACCTAACTTATTTTAATAAATATGAAGTAAACATTGTTGTCTCTGGTAAGTTACAGTTACATACAAAAGACTCCAGGCCAGTAGCCAAAAGTCATTGAAAAGCAATTTAAACATTTATTATTTTCCCCTAGGAGTAGCTCCTAGCCCTATCCTATATAAACAGAGCTGATCTTTTCAGTGTCTTTCAGTTTTACTTTCTACCCATTATTCCAATCAGCACAATAAAATCTAATGTCTGGGTACTGCCCATGAAACTGGGCATTCTTCTTTTAACATGATAGTGAAAGAGGAAAACTTAACTTTTTAAAGTAGCTGTTACCTACTACTAAATGTTAAGATTTTTTGGACACTTATCACAAAATAATTCCAGCATGTGGGTGCCACTTTTATCATCTCCTTTTCCCAAATGAGAAAACTGAGTCCCAGAGAGGATAAATAAGCAGCAGAGCCAGAATTCAAACAATTGCTCTGATGTTAGTACTCACGTACAACATTGGCATATTATATATGGCCATTCTATGAAACTCCTTGAAAGTTGTTATGAAAAATAAAATGGACAACTCAGACAAACTCAAGCAGAAGTAAATTTATCATAATGATATTAAGGCTTCAGAGAACCGATGGGAAACTAGAGAACTGAGTTAGTGACAAGCTAAAGTGGTGTTGTAGAACAATTGGTCTCATTAGGACACTGACACATTAATTGCCTGGACCTCAGACACTTTTAGTCTTTCTATCCCTATGCCTAAAATTCAAAATCTAGCCATAGAGCATTACATTATCCTCACTTAAGTCATACGACTGCCTCCTGGTTACAGAAGAGAAGTGCCATTGATTTAAGTAGACTTAAATAAAGGCCAAGGAGTAGTTATTTAAAAGGAAATTGGAGTACCATTAAAAAGGGAAAACATGATGCTCCAGTTCCTAAAAAGCCATACATGTCAACTAGAACCCATGCTTACAGCTGCCCAGTATCTACACACCTTCCTCCCATAGACTCTCTCTGAAAAATGCTCCTGCCTAAAAATACACAGTTATTTCATGGACAACCCAAAACAAATCCTGCCACTTCCCAATAACTCATTGGTCACTTCATTGGGCTTTAATTCCTGGATCTGTGGGTAATATTCATACCCCCTCTAGATCCATTGTGATTATGTTTTGATACTCTTGAACCTGTAGACTAAATTTAGCCACCATAATCACAACTTATGTACAGATTAGGAAAAATAGAATACATATTATTTAAAATATATAGGTATATATCCATGACCATGAAGGAAGGACAAGTTTGTGAAGACCAAAGTTCTCAGTACTGTAGCAGGTCTCGAGGTCATATTTAGTATTTATGACTTCCTTCCTCCACTCTTCACTTAATATCTGCTTTTCTTTTCACCATTATCTCAGTAGTGGTTCTTTGCTCAGTGGTATACCCAAACTTTAATTATTGGTAGATCTGATCCCTTGAATGTCCTGACCGAGAAGAGTTTCGTTGACTTACATTCTGATGCCAACTCCTTAATCTATGTAACACTCCAGAATGTTTCTTTAGCATTGTACACATTTCATGCTACTCAGGCATTAAGTAATTTGTCAGAGTTCCCATAGCCAGTAAGTGGTAGAACCAAGGTATGAACTCAGGTACCTTTGACTCCAAAACTCACGCTCATGATGCTAGTCTTGCTCCTTGATAACATAGGAAGAGACTGAGACAGAAGTCAGGAAAAAGGTGGAGCAACATCAGAGAGAGTTGTTCCTATGGTAGGCCCACAATCAGCAAAGAGCAGGCCTGTTGTTTAGGTATTAGCAAAATGGAAAGCAGATAAGACAGTTGCCACAACAGGGTGGGGGGAAGAGGTTGCATGCTCAGACAAGCCCTTGCAAAATCTCACCTTGCAAAGTTAATCATTTGCAGGGACATAAAACAAACAATTGATAGGGGTAGCAAAAATCAACTTAGACCTCTTGTGGGGGCGTTTCATCTAGGTTCTGGGAAGTGAAGTGCATCAAACAGAAAGAGTAACCCTTGTTTCTCCAGCCTGCAGAAAAGAACCATTATAGCTGAACTGCTGTACTTTCTTTCTTCCCTGCTTTATTATTCTCCATAGTACTTATGACCTTGGAACATGTGGTATATTCTACTTATTTAGTTTACTGTCTATCTCCCCTCATTTAATATGTAGGCTCCATGAGGATTTTTGTTTTGTTTTACAAGAACATGCCCTAGCACATGGTAGGCCCTCTGTTGATGTTTATTGGATGTGAATAAATGAATGTGTCATCAAAAGAATTTGTGATGCCCCCTCCTCATGGAGATGTTAGGACTCTAATATCCAGTTTCAACTTTCCAACTGGCTTCTTGGAAACTTGTGGCTCCTTCTTAAAAACTGGTAAAACTTTCTGCTTTTGTTTATTGTTTACTATTTACCTTGTAGGCAGTTT
This sequence comes from Macaca nemestrina, assembly GCF_043159975.1. Classification (NCBI taxonomy): domain Eukaryota; kingdom Metazoa; phylum Chordata; class Mammalia; order Primates; family Cercopithecidae; genus Macaca; species Macaca nemestrina. Next base: position 49,368,576 of record NC_092145.1, on the reverse strand, counting down.
CCTGCTGCAGCAGGATGTAACTTCAGAAAGAGGCCAGTGCATTCACAGTAGTAAAGACATGGACTCAACCCAAATGCCCATCAATGATAGACTGCATGAAGAAAATGTGGTACATATGCAGCATGGAATACTATGTAGCCATAAAAATAAATGAGATCATGTCCTTTGCAGGGACATGGATGGAGCTGGAAACCATTATCCTCGGCAAACTAATGCAGGAACAGAAAAGCAAAAACCACACGTTCTTACTTATAAGTGGGAGCTGAACAATGAGAACACATGGACACAGAGAGGGGAACAACATACACTGGGGCCTGTTGTGGGGTGCAAGGGGAGGGATAGCATCAGGAAAAATAGTTCTTGCATAGTGGGCTTAATATCTAGGTGTTGCATGGACAGGTGTAGTAAACCATCGTGGCACACATTTACCTATGTAACAAACCTGGACATCCTGTGCATGTACCTCAGAACTTAAAATAAAAATTAAAATTAATAAAAAAAGAAATCCTAAGTCTAAAAGAGAAAAAAACAAAGAGGCTAGTGCTGCTTTCATTGCCTTTGTTCCTACCATTTTCCAGGAGGCAAGTAAGATCCTAGCCAAAACCAGAGACACAAGAGTGAGACAGCCTGGGTAAATATCCTGGTTTCACCTGTAAATAGCCATGTACCTCTGTAAAAGATTCTTACCCTCTTGAGCCTTTATTTCCTCATCTGTACAAAGTATTGGTACATTTTTACATAAGGGTAATGCTAAACGGTTTTTATTTGGTTTGTTTGTTTTTTAGAGACGGGGCCTCCCTCTATTGCCCAGGCTGAAGTACAGTGGCACGACCATGGCTCACTGTAACCTTGAACTCCTGTGCTCAAGTGATCCTCTTGCCTCAGCCTCCGGAGTAGCTGGGACTATAGGTATGTGCCACCATGCCTAGCTATAAAAAAAAATTGTAGAGACAGGAGTCTCCCTGTGTTTCCCAGGTTGGTCTCAAACTCCTGGCCTCAAGTGATCTTCTCACCTCGGCCTCCCAAAGTGTTGGGATTACCGGCATGAGCCATCATGTCCAGCCCACTTACTGTTTTATCAAATAAAACTGAATATTTTCATGGCTTAATACAACAGAACTTTGTTTCATTCTCACCAGAGTCCAAAGTAGTTGTTTGTGAGAGATAAGTGATTTCCTACACATAGTAATTCAGAGGTCCCAGCTCCTCTATGTCTTGTGATTCCTCCACACCCTCAGGCTCTTGAGTGACCCACTTCCAAATGGCAAAATGAGAAGAGAGATAATGGAAAGAGCATATTGGCCTGTTAAGCTTCTTGGCTCAGTAGTAACGCAGATCACTTCTACTCATATTACATTTTTAAGAACCACAAATATCTGTCAAATATCTGGAAAATAAAGTCCCTGGATAGCCAGCTGTTTCTCAGAAATTTTATCCAATGGAGGGCAGGGCATAGATTTTTAGAGGACATTTATCTTTGTTTGCTCCTCTAGCCATCAAATGTCTGTATGCACATTTCTTCTCATACTTGGAGTACACTCACTCTCTTCCCAAGGGAGATAAGCCAAAGTACTATCTAGTTGCTACATCCAGCTCAACATCTATCGGCTCCTATTGAAATAAAAGTGATCTGTCTCCCCCAAATCCTCAATGCATGATGGTGGAATAGCTACAGAAAAACCCCAGTTAAAACTCCCATTAAAAAATAGAAGGAAAGATACAATGATTGGTGGCCCATGGCGATAATGGAATCTTACTGGTCAGACACATTCTGAAGACAGCCTGGCAGGGCAGTTGGGGAGACTCTCTGATTAGACCCTGATTCTTCTCTCTGTGGGAAACTTTCTTGTCCATTCCTCTCCATGATTATATCTCAGGTGGGTTTAGGGGAGCTTTCCCTCCTTAGTGGATACATAATTTTCCATAGCCATCTTTCTGCTGCTTCAGGTTTAGAGGCCAGGGCATTACTATACATTGGTGGGCTCTTGTAGACCTAGTTTGTGGTTTCTTTGGCAGTGCAATTATCTCAAATTCAGAAAGCTTTCAGTCAGTTTATATTCAATTCTGTGTGCCAGTAACCAAACCCAACTTTTTTCCCTGATAAAATTATTGTCTGCCTTATTTCTTTGCTTCCTCATCCTCTTGCTCTCTCTTTTCTTAATGGAGACCATTTGAACCAGTTGGATCAAGTGAGAAGGAAAGAACCTTAATCTGATATCTGCTGAAGGACTGAGTCCATCTTTGTAACTGACAAGTCTTAATAAGCCACTTTTTCATTCTGAACATTTTCTATTTAGATTGATTTTTTGTGTGACTCTGAAAATTCGAATATTTGGTTGCTTTTGGGAGTCCCACATGTAGGTTTTGTTCATTCCTTTTTCTTTATTTTTCTGTCATATTTCTTTATTTTTCTCTGACCTATCTTAAAGTTCTGAGAATCTTTCTTCTGCTTAATCTGCTTTATTGTTGAAGCTTTCAAATGTATTTTATATTTTATTCAATGAATTATTCAGTTTCAGAATTTCTATTTGCTTCTTTTTATGATATCTATTTGATAAATTTCTCATTCGTATCTTGAATTGTCTTTTGAATTTCTTTGTATTGTTTTTCAGTATTCTCCTGTATCTCACTGAGCTTCCTAAAAATCAGTAGTTTGAATTCTTTTTCCAGGATTTCTTGAATTTGTTTTGACTGGGGTCTGTTACCGGAGAATTCTTATATTCCTTTGAGGGCATCATATTTTCTCATTTCTTTCATATTTTCTATGTCCTTATATTGATATCTGTGTATCTGGTATAATAGTCACTTATTCCAATATTTTGAATTTGCTTTCTTCGGAAGGGCTTTTTCCTGAAGATGTATCAATATTATTGGTTGGGTAGGGCACTTTGGCTTTGATTCTGGGTGAGTGCAGTAGTGTAATCTCTATATGATTACTTTGGCTGTAAACAGCATTACTAGTATCTGTGATTTCTTCAATTGTTTTAATAGTGGAGGCTGTGTTAAAGTTCTGCTGAAGACTGGGATGCCAGGTGAGCCAGTGATATGGTTTGACTGTGTTCCCATCCAATCTCATCTTGAATTGTCATTCCCATAATCCCCACATTGTGGGAGGGACCCAGTGGGAAGTAATTGAATCATGGGAGAGGATACCCCCATGCTGCAGTTCTTGTGATAGTGAGTGAGTTCTCACAAGATCTGATGGTTTTATAAGGGGCCCCTTTAGTTCTGTACCTCTCCTTCCTGCCACCATATGAAGAAGGATGTTGTTGCTTCCCCTTCCACCATGATTGTAAATTTCCTGAGGCCTCCTCAGCCATGCTGAACTGTTAGTCAATTAAACCTCTTTCCTTTATAAATTACCCAGTCTTAGGTATGTCTTTATTAGCAGCGTGAGAATGGACTGACACAGTAAATTTGTACCACAGAGTGGGATACTGCTGTAAAGATGCCTGAAACTGTGGAAGCTACTTGGGAACTGGGTAACAAGCAGAGGTTGGAACAGATTAGAGGGCACAGAAGAAGACAGGAAGATGTGGGAAAGTTTGGAACTTTCTAGAGACTTGTTGAATAGCTTTGACCAAAAAGCTGATAGTGATATGGACAATAAAGTCCAGGCAGAGGTGGTCTCAGATGGAGATGAGGAATTTGTTGGGAACTAGAGCAAAGGTGACTCTTGTTATGCTTTGGCAAGGAGAGTGGTGGCATTTTGCCCCTGCCCTAGAGATCTGCGGAACTTTGAACTTGAGAGAGATGATTTAGGGTATCTAGGGGAAGAAATTTCTAAGCAGCAAAGCATTCTAGAGGAAACAGAGGATAAAATTATGGAAAATCTGCAGCCCACCAATGCAGTAGAAAAGAAAAACCCATTTTCTGGGGAGAAATTCAAGCCTGCTGCAGAAATTTGCATAAGTAACAAGGAGCTGAATGTTAATCCCCAAGACAAGGGGAAAAATGTCTCCAGGGCATGTGAGAGAACTCTGTGGCAGCACCTTCCATCACAGGCTCAGAGTCCTAAGAGGGAAAAAAGGTTTCCTGGGCCAGGCCCAGGGTCCCTGGCTCTTTGCAGCCTCAGGATATGGTGCTTTGCAATCCAGCTGCTTCAGCTCCAGTTGTGGCTAAAAGGAGCCAAGGTACAGCTCAGGCCATTGCTTCAAAGGGTGCAAGCCCCAAGCCTTGGCAGTTCCCATGTGGTGTTGGTCTTGCAGGTCTGCAGAAGACAAGAATTAAGATGTCAGAACCTCTGCCTTGATTTCAGAGGATGTATGGAAACACGTGGATGTCCAGGCAGAAGTTTGCTGGACTTCTGCCATGTTGTGGAGCCCTCATGGAGGACCTCTGCTGGGGCAGTGGAGAAGGGAAATGTGGGATCAGAGTCCTCACACAGAGCCCCCAGTGAGGCATTACCTAGTGAAGCTGTGAGAAGAGAACCATCATCCTTCAGATCCACCGACAGCATGCACCATGTGCCTGGAAAAGCCACAGACACTCAGTGCCAGCCCATGAAAGCAACCTGGAGAGGGCTGTAGCCTGCAAAGCCACAGGGGTGGAGCTGTCCAAGGCCATCAGAACCCAGTTCTTGTATCAGCATGACCTGGATGTGAGACATGACATGGAGTCAAAAGAGAACATTTTGGAACTTTAAGGTTTAATGACTGCCCTATTGGATTTTGAACTTGCATGAGGCCTATAGCCCCTTTGTTTTGGCCAATTTCTCCCATTTGGAATGAGCATATTTACCAAATGTCTGTACCTCCATTATATGTAGGAGGTAACTAACATGCTTTTGATTTTACAGGCTTATAGGCAAAAGGGACTCGCCTTGTTTCAGATGAGACTTTGGACTTGACTTTTGGATTAATGCTGGAATGAATTAAAACTTTGGGGGATTCTTGGGAGGGCATAATTGTGTGTTGAAATGTGAGAACATGAGATTTGGGAGGAACCAGGGACAGAATAATATGGTTTGGCTGTGTTCCAACCCAAATCTATCTTGAATTGTAGTTCCCATAATCCCCACCTGTTGTGGTAGGGACCCAGTGAGAGGTAATTGAATCATGGGGGAGGTTACCCCCATGCTGCTGTTCTCATGATAGTCAGTGAGTTCTCACAAGATCTGATGGTTTTATAAGTAGATTTTCCCTCTTTTACTTGGCACTTCTCCTTGCTTCCACCATGTGAAGAATGACATGTTTGCTTCCCCTTCCACCATGATTGTAAGTTTCCTGAGGCCTCCCCAGCCATGCTAAACTTAGTCAATTAAACCTCTTTCCTTTATAAATTACCCAGTTTCAGGTATGTCTTTATTAGCAGTGTGAAAACAAACTAATATAGCCAGTCTTCAGGCCACAGTGGTAGCTACAGTGCACTGACCATGCCTGTCGTTGGGCCCCAGGGCAGCATATACTGGCACCAGTATCACCAAGTGTAGATGGGATGAAACTTGTAACTTCTTGGATGCTGATAGTGGCAGTGGTGGCCTGGGTGGATGGGTGGGTTCTTGGGCCCTTGGGAAGCTGGTATGGTGTGGGCAATGACAGTAGCAGTGGCAGGATAATCATCTAGGTCCTGAGTAGTATGTGGTGGTGTTGGCAGTGACTGTGATGTGCTAGGCAGGCCAGTCTCCAGACCCACATGTGGCACCTGCAGGCAGGTGCACCTGAGGTGATAATGGCCAGGTGGGTAAGCCCAACCTCAGGCCTCCAGGAGGATTGCTCTGGTGCCAGTATTGGTGGACTGGGTGGGCAGCTCCTAGGACCCCAGACTGCATGCTCTGGCTTTGAGGGTGTGGGGAGCCAGACCAGGCAGACTTATCCTCAGGCCTTTCAATGTTGTGTGCAGGTGCAGGAGTGGGGCTATCCTGAGGCCCCAAGTGGAATTCTCAGGTTGGGAACAGCAGTGGCTATGCTGTATCCCTGCTACTGGGGAGGCAAGGAACTCCTTTAGTGGTGGCAGCCTAGGCCAGCAGGTAAGGAATGTGGACTCTGTTCATGCCTCAGCCCCAGCAACGGCAGCCTGCACCTCACTCATGCCTCAGCCCCAGCACTGCTGGGCCCCAGGACAATGTGCAGTCTGTTGTGGGGTAGGCTTTCAAAATGGCCCCTTGCTGTGGCTGTTTAGGACTTGGAGAGTGTGTGGGATCCAGTGCAAGGTCCCTTTCTGTAGCAGTGCCACTGCACCATCTTTAGGAAACTCCTTATGTTAGTTTCGGGGCCTGTAAGGGTCAAGGGACTCTTCTGTGGCTAGAACTGCACAACTCCACTGTGGGAATGTGGTCCACTGGGGTCTCTCACCGTTTTTCTGCACTAAGGAGTCTATCCCAGGCTCGAGCCAATCTTGGTGAAGCAGGCTACCTCACTTCCCTCTTCTTTGCTTTAGGCATTTCCTGTCACTTTTCTATTGAACACTAGTATTCTCTCCTGTATATCTATTCAAAGGAATATTTTCGATTTAGTATTTTGATTTTTCTTAGTGCAGGAACCCAGTACGAGATACTACTAGTAAGTCATCTTGAAGCCTTTCTGGTGTCTGCTAGGGTTGTGTGTGTGTGTGTGTGTGTGTGTGTGTGTATCCCTAGCTATTTTTCAGCATAAGATGATGGCATCTAAGAAAAGAGAGAGTTTACTTCTTGCTTTCTAGCCTGTACACCATTTATTTCTTTTTTTCTTGCCTAATTGTTTTAGCAAGAACTTTTAGTAAAATGTTGAAAAGAAGTGGTGAGAATGGGCATCCTTGTCTAGGTCTTATGGGGAATCCTGTCATTTTTTATCATTAGTCATAGTGTTAGATTTGGGTTTTCAATAAATGCCTCTTACCAGGTTGAGAACATTCCATTTCATTCCTAGCTGGTTTTTAATGTGACAGAGTGTTGGATTTTGTCAAATGCTTTATCTTCACCCATTGAAATGATAATGTGCTTTTATTTCTCATTCTGTCAATATGGTGTTTACAGTGATAAATTTCACTCTGAACACTGCTTTTGCCGCCTCCTATAAATTTTAATATGTTGTGCTTTTTATTTTCACCCATCTCAAAATATTTTTTAATTTCTCTTGAGATTTCTGCTTTGACTCGTTGGTTGTTTAATACTGTGATGTTTTGTAGCACCATAGCAAAGAATGCCTGCTACTACAGTCCACCCTTCACTGTTGATGTTGGAGAGAGTTACCAAAGGATATAGCTTTCATTTTATCTTCTTGTATTCCATTTTGTCTGCACTCTCCTCTGCTTCACTTGGGGCTTTTCTCTTGATACCAGCCCACTGTTCTACAGCAACTTTAGGCCCTCCTGCAAATACAGAAGTAATAGGGTTCCAGAGAATCTTTTTGTTTAAATCAACTTCAAAATTTTACGTCCTCTAATAAATACCTTATTCCATATCATTTATAGTGGCTCCACTTCCTTGATCAGATCCAAATTGATGTGAGACCAAATTCTAATGCCCCAATACTAATGTACATACTAGTTTTGTGCTGCTATAATCATAAGAATTCAAAAATGTCTTCTACTTCACTGAAAGCAAATTCTGTGGAAAAACATATTTTCATCAAAAGATTATTAGTTCACAACCTATTTCATGTAGCAAAGGGAATTTCAGAGATGATATGGACGTTCTAATTGAGTAATCACTTCATGCCTATGTCATTCTTGATTTTCAAGCTATGCTTGCTTATGTATTCCTTAAGCAATGTTTTCAGAAATATTCTGGGAAAATAAAGGTTCTGTCTGGGCAAACTAAAAATGTCTTTGATTTAATGATTGCTTAATGATTTGGCTGGTGATAGTGCTCTTGGCTCAACATCATTTTAATCTCATGATATAGAAAAGCTCCCTCAATTATCTTGTAATAAGTATTTTTGTTGATGAAAATTTAAAAAGTAGTGTGACGTTTAATTTTCACATTTCCCTTTATTATTGATTCCTAATTTTATTCCATTGTGCCAGAGGAGATACTTTGTATGATTTCAATCTTTTAAAGTTTATCGAGACTTGCTTTGTCATTTAACACATGACCTATTCTAGAATATATTGTATGAGGGCCTGAGAAGAATGTGTATTCTGCTGTTTTTGTATGGTGTGTTCTGTACATGTCTGTTAGTTCTAGCTGCTTTACAGTGTTATTAAAATCTTCTATTTCCTTGCTGATCTTTTGTCTAGCTCTTTCATTCAGAATTAAAGGTGGAGTATCAAACTTTCCAATATTGTTGTTGAACTGTTTATTTCTTCCTTAAATTCTATTTTTGCCACATATATTTTGAGTTCTTTTGTTAAGTGTATATATATGGTTATAATTTATATACTTTCTTGATGAATTGACATTTTATTATTATATAATGTCCCTTTTCTCTTGTAACAACTTTTGTTTTAATGTCTAACTCATCTGATAATAATATAGTCATACCCCCTCTCTTCAGGTTACTATTCACATGAAGAGTTTTTCCAACCTTTTACTTTCAAACTATGTGTGTATTTGAATCTAAGGTGAGTCTCTTGTAGACATCATAAGGTTTGCTTGTGATTTTTTACCCATTCTGTCCACCTCTAGTTTTTAATTGTAGATTTTAATCCATTTATATAATGTAATAACTAATAAGAAATAACTTAAATCTGCCATTATGGTTTTTGTTTTTTATATGTCTTACAGCTTTTTAGCTCCATAATTGCTCAGATATAGCCTTATTTTGTGCTAAGCAGATATATTCTAGTGTATAATTTTAATTCTCTGGTAATTTATATTACTTTATATATTTTATTTGTTTTCTCAGTGGTTGCTGGGATTACAATTAACACCTTAATTTATAACTATCTAGTTTGGATTAATATCAACATATTTACAATTTCAAAAAAATTCTATATAGCTGTGTCTCCTATTTTATAAGGCTATTGCCACATCTTGCATCTTTATTTTATACATGTGTGTCCATCACCATAGATTTATAAGTGTTGTTTTATGTAGTTGTCTTTTAAATAATATAGGAAAACAGAAGAGTTACAAACCAAACATTACATTAGTACTGAATTTTTAATTTTCCTTTGTGGTTATCTTTAATGATTCTTAATTTCTTCATGGTTACCACCTGATTTTTTTTTTAATTCAACCTGAACTGTTTAGCATTTTTTGTATGGCAGGTGGACTAATAAAAAAACTCCCTCAGGTTTTTGGTTTTTTTTACTCTGCTACTATCTTAATTTTTACTTCACTTTGAAGGATAGTTTGTTGGATATAAGATTATTTGTCAACAATTTTTTGTCTTTTGGTATTTTGAAATTGTCATCACATTGCCTCCTGACCTCCATGTTTTTTGATAAAAAATCTGTTGTTACTCTTATTAAGGATCCCTTAGAATTGATGAGTTGCTTTTCCGTTGCTGCTCTCAGGATTCTCTTTGTTATTGTTTTCTGATAATTTGACCATAATATATTTCACTGTTGATCTCTTTCAGTTTATCCTATTTGGGATTCATTAATCTTTTCAGATGTGTGGTCATATCTTTCATCATATTGAAGAATTTTCAGTTATTATATCTTCAAATATCCTTTCTGTCCCTTTTACTCCCTCCTCTCTTTTAGGACTCCCATTATACATATTTTGGTATACTTGATCATGTACTAAAAGACTCAGGCTTTCTTCGTTCTTCATTCTTTTACTTTCTGATTGTTGACTGACCTTTATTTAAGTTTGCCATTTTTTTCTGCCAGCTCAAATCTGCTAGTAAATTTCACTTAAGTTACCGTACTTATTGACTCCAAAATGTTAATTGGTTTCCCGTTTATAATTTCTATATCTTTATTGATATTCTCTAATCGATGAGACATCATTTGGTTTTCTTTCATTATTATTATGTGGTTTCCTTTAGCTCTTTGAGTATATTTAAAACAGTTACTTCAAAGTCTTTGTGTAGTAATTATAATGCCTGGGTTCCACATTACAGTTTCTATTAATTCTTTTTTGTCTATAACATATTGGCTACATTTTCTTAGTTCATTACCATATATATGTGTGTATATATGTGTGTGTGTGTGTATAAATGTATACATATATATATAGTTAAAACCTGAGAATTATCATAATGTGGCAATTTTAGAAATAATATATTCTCCAATTTCCAGGATTTGTAGATGCTGCTTGTTGTAGTTGTTATTGTTTGTTTAATGACTTTTTCTGAACTAATTTTGTGAAGTCTGTGTTTTTTTCATGTACCAATAAAATCTTTGCTCTGTTAGCTTAGTAGTCAGCAAGTAAATGGACACAGATTTCTTTATATGCCTGCAACCAAAACAAAAAAGTGTTTGCAAATGAGCTCACCATATATATTGGTGCCTGTCTTCAATACCCAGCCTGGCCATTCACGACTCTGCTTTAGCTTTCACTTCCTGCTTGCACAAAGCTGGATGGTCAGCTAGAGCTGATTTTTAGGTCCTCAGGAATTTCATGAGAATGTAACCAACCTGGGCATGTGTGTGGACTTATGTATTCCTAGGAATATAACAGAGTTTTGAAAGTCCTTATTCCCAAAGCATGTAATTCCCCAGACTCTTCCCAAGCTTTTTGGTTATTGTTTGCTCCAGCTGTTACCTATTTTCTCAGGCAACAGTGGCAAAGTGTTTGCCTTTAAATGTTTTCAACGAGTGTTCCTTGAGTAATCACCTCAGCAGTGGGAGAGTTAGGAAAGCCTTTTAGCCTATCTTCTGGGCAGCCACCAAACATGTCAAAGCAAACAACCACAATCTTTTGAGAAAAAGGTCTGTTCTGCTCTCTTTGGTACCACCAGTGTCTCTACTTAGAAGGTAGGCTGTTGTCTTTGAGGTCACCATCTAGCTAAGCAATGGGATATGGCATCAAGGTAACTTTAAATTCCAAAAACTTCTCTCTTTCCATTCATATTCAACTGATTTTTTCCTGATTAAGCATTCCCCTAGTTGCTACAAGTTTTTGGTTAGTTTTCAGAGTTCAGAAAAAATTGATTGTGACAGGTTTTGCCGGTTTATTAGTTGCCTTTGTGGAGACATGCAGCTTTGGGGTTATATATTCTGCCATTTTCACTCTAAGTGATGAGCTTTACTGAGCCTTTTTGCTTAAATAACCTTTCAGCCTGAGTTTTTCTATTTTGAGTACAGCAATAGTTGGTATTTTAAATCATGCAAGGACACTACTATGGACAAAACTGTGTCCACACAAAATGTATATGTTGAAATGCTAAGCCCCAAAGTGACTGTATTTGGAGACAGGGATTTTAGGACGTAATTAAGATTAAAGGAGGTCATAATGATGGGATCCTAATCTAATAGGATTGGTGGCCTTATGAAAAGAGGAATAAAGAAGTTTTTATGTCTCTCCATGCACACGCACAGAGAAAAGGCCATGTAGGGACTCAGTGAGAAGGCAGCTGTCTGCGAGCCAGGAAAGGGGTCCTCACCAAAGATCAACCCTGTCAGACCTTGATCTGGGACTTCAGTCCTCCAGAACTGTGAGAAAATACATTTGGGTGGTTTAAGCCACTCAGTCTGTAATATTTTATTATGGCATCCTGAGCAGACTAAGACAACCACCAATTGCTGGTCTGTATTGCTTTCTATTTTAAATCTCAAACTAGGTAATTCTTGCTTGTGTGCATCCCTTTTTTGACACATCTTGCTAAATGCAGCAAGTAACAACCAAAACACACTACTGACATTCTGTTATTCAATCTCTCTTCCTAGAGGTTCAGGCTTAGTAGGTCTTTTGTCTGACTTCCAAATTATCATGGATAATAAATTCATCCAGCATTTGTCACTGTACAACTTGGGTATCCATATCTCCAGTTTCCAATGTCAGCTTCCTTACTTCATACAAATTGACTACTAAGGGAAAGCCATACAATGTAGTTTTTAAATTATGGGTGAATTCCACTTCAAAACACCAAATTTCTATATTCCTTAGCATAGTGTCAGCTGTTGTTTAAAATACACCACAATATTTCTGTGACTTAGAGCAACAAAAGTTAATTTTTCACTTATGTAACAGTATAATGTAGATATTCCGAGACAGAAGGTAATTTCTTCCACCTGACGATTCAGAGAAAACAAAATCTTGTGCATGATGCTGGCATCCTGAGCAGACTAAGACAGCCACCAATTGCTGGACTCCATTGTTGGACTTTCTTAGGAGAGACCTCTTCCAAGAAAGAGAAACTGGAGATGGCATACTAGCTTCATAAAATCCATGGTCCAGAAGTGACATGCAGTACTGACTTACCTTATTAGGTACAGTGTTCATAAGACCTAGAACTCATGAGAGTCTTAACGGCCCATAAAAAAAGGTTTTAATTTTAATTTCTGTTAAAAACAGAATAAAAATATGAACATAATAATAACAAACATATAATTGTGGATTAAGCCAGGATTATATGCATCTGTATATCAATGTAGTCATTAAATATATTTTTATGGGCCGGGCACAGTGGCTCATGCCTGTAATCCCAGCACTTTTGGAGGCCGAGGTGTGTGGATCACCTGAGGTCAGGACTTTGAGACCAGCCTCGCCAACATGGTGAAACCCCGTCTCTACCAAAAATACAAAAATTAGCCAGGTATGGTGGTGCATGCCTGTAGTCCCAGCTACTCAGGAGGCTGAGGCAGGAGAATGGCTTGAACCCAGGAGATGGAGGTTGCAGTGAGCCAAGATTGCACCACTGCACTCCAACCTGGGTGACAGAGCAAAACTCCCTCTCAAAAAAATATATATTTTTTTTTCTTTATGGAGGAAAATGGTCATGAAGTCAGAATACCTAGGGTCTTTGCACATCACTATGTGGGCTTTGTGATATTTTGGCTCATAGTTTTTGGGTGGGTACTGTGTCTGTTTCTGATGGCTGCTGTGACAAATTACCACAAACTTATTGGCTTACAACAACTGAAATGTATTTTTGGTGACAATTCTGAAGGCCAGAAATCCAAAGGAGATTTATTGGACTGAAACCAAGATGTCAGCAGGGCTGTGCTCTCTCTGGAGGCTATGGAAAGAATTTATTTCCTTGCCTTTTCCAACTTCTAGTACTGCATCCTCTGCATTATTTGGCTTTGAGCCTCTTTCTCCATCTTCAAAGCCAGCAAGATAGCATCTTCCAATCTCTCTGTTTCCTGTTAAAGGAACACTTGTAATTGCATTTAGGACCCACTTGGATAATCCAGGATAATGTCCTCATCTAAAGAGACTTAACTTTCTTTATCTGCAAGGTCCTTTTTGCATGTAAATTAAAATTCCCAAGTTCTGTAGATTAGGAAGTAATTATGAGGACCATTATTCAGTCTATCACAAGAAACAATCACATTGCTCCATTTAACTGCATGGATGTGGATGGAAAATGTAGCCCCTCCTTGGACTGCCACTTCCCAGAGACAATCCTTCACTATGGAGGTAGAAGCAGGACAGCTAGCTGACTCTGCCACACTCCTCCATAGGGTTTTCATAAAATTAATTGTGATAATACTTTTAAAATGCTTAGCATAGTGCGTGGCACATAGTTAAAACTTGATATAGCATATCATCTATTATTCTGGTCACTCCTACTGTTCATTTGTACTATTTCTCTCCCACTACCACTTATCCACCTTTTCCTGTAATGCTTTGTTCTTGACTCTTGGGGGCAAGGGTTAATATTGGGAAATACTTTTCAAAACACACTCTTGTTGCCCACATTGGGTGATCTTGCCTCAGCGTGGTATATCACTTTCTCAGACTGCTTAATTAACCCAGTCTGTCAAGGAATTTGGAAACATTTTCTAAGAACCAGATTCAAAAGCACTGTGAAGGAATCACACAAAGTCAAGTCAAGGTGATTCCTCAGAAAGGATATAATTTACCTTATTCATTAACTTAGGTTGAGTTCTCTATACACCAAGAGACCTTCCACCAGTGGCCAGTAAAGCCTTTGTGTCCTTCTTGTAGAACCTTAGTCCTAATTACCCAAGATCTGATTATTAGTTCCAAAGTCACCTTTACCCTGATGTCCTAGGAGACCTTGAGTTTTTCACCCAAATACCCTCCTGGTAGCTTCTCTGATAGCTCAGTGTCTAAGGCACATGTACACAACAGTGTTGACTATGATCTATAATGCATCTTTTATCAGGACAGGTCTATTATCTTTGAAAAGCCTTTGTTTTTATCTAAGGACCCTCTCCTTTTGGTTATGAGTCTCAGGCATGGTGTCTACTGAAGTATTTCCTTAATCTCAGTTCTTGAGGATAGCATATGTTCCCACATTCCAGGAAGCATCAGACTGTATGCATAAATTGCTTTTGTGTAATACCCACTGTGGGCAGCAGAGGTTAGCAGATACACCACTCTTTGAGGAAGAAACCTATAACTTATTCCTACCCTGCTTCCTTTACCTGCCTTGGCTGAGTTCCAGGTGGAGAGGACAAAAGAGACTCCAGATAAGTCTAGGGACTTTGCTTTAATTCCAGAATGTCATCCTGGAAATCTAAAACCTGTGTGGATAAGCCACACATCCAATACAGTGTTTCAGAAGAGTAGCAATGGCTGAGGGAAGTATTGAGGTGCATGTACATTAGAACAACCTCATAAAAATGCTGGCATCCCTATGTGGTATGGTCTTCATGTCTCTAGGGGAGGGGATTCCTCAAAGGTTGAAGGAGATCCAGAGTATTGAAAGAAAACTTGATATTGGCATCAGGACAATGCCATAAGGGGGCCTCTATGAATTAAAGATCATGGCAGGACAGGGACCAACTGAGCCAATGCCAGCAGAAATGGGTAGCAGCCAGCACAGAAAGGAAATAGCAGCAGAAGTCAATGTGGACAGGGGCTACCCACTTTGGACAAAAAGTGTCTCCCCTGACATGAAGGCAATACATGAACAAGTTCCCTCCTTCTATGTTACTTAAATCATTATGAGGGTTGGGAAGTAGGAAAAAGGTGGGAGAAATCCTTGAATGTGGCAATGTATCATCCAAAAGAGAGAGGAAGAGTTCATAAACGACTAACTTTGCCTTGAAGTCACTAGATACACTGATATGCTATTAAAAGGGTTGTGTGGTCAAGAGCGAAGTACAGTGCAGTTATAGGAAAATAAAGTAATATTGTTTTAAACTTCCATAAGCTACTTCAGGGAGATGTCCCCAAACTAAGGTTGCTCGAGACAAACATATGTGGAGAAAGAGAGAGAGAGTGAGAGAGAGAGAGAGCGAGAGAGATTTATTTTAAAGAACTGCCTTATGCAATTGTGTGGTATGCAAATCTGAAATCAGCAGGGCTGGCAAGGTGGAGACCCAGGAAAGAGTTCCTCAATCTTTTCTCTTAAGGCCTTCAACTGATTAGATAAGGGCCACTCACATTATGAGGGATAATATGCTGTACTCAAATTCTACTGATTTAAGTGTTAATCACATGTAAATAATAACTTCACAGCAACATCTACACTGGTATTTAACAACAACAACAACAAAAAAAAACAGTATCATAGTCAAGTTGATAAAAAATTAGCCAATATACTCACTATAAGAGAGAAGAATTTCAGAGAACTACATGTGAAAGTTATTTGGCCTCAGAAAATACAGTCACATTTGTTTTGTATGCTATAATCCATCACCTTTTCCAAGGCAGAAGCTATATGCAAAGCAGGCAATGATCTGCTGACCTCTGATCAGAACCAGGACAGATCTTTCAAGGATGTAACTCCCTGGAACAAGGAGAGAAGCCGTGACTTACATGACCTTCCAGAGGAGCATGCTGCCTTCACCAAGTCTGTAGCTGCTAGGGACTTATTTTTGTTCCTTAATTGTCTTATGAAATGGATGAATGCAAGTTAATAGTAACAGGAGTACCACAGGTGCTATTCCAAGATGACAAAGGACAAACAACTAGCTTTATGCCATTCCTTGTAATATGTATTAGACACAAAAGGTAACAAGGGCAACCTAATTTTTTCTCTTCAGGACTACCTGTGAGCCTTGGCTGCACCTTAGAATCACCTAGGAGGCTTAAAAAATATTCATGTCTGGACCCTACCTCTTGTTATTCTGATTTAATTCTCTTAAATTACTCACTTTTTCTTTCTTTCTTTTTTTTTTTTTTTTTTTTTTTTTTTTTTGACAGAATCTCACTCTGTCGCCCAGGCTAGAATGCAGTGGCATGATCTCAGCTCACTGCAACCTCCGCTTCCTGGGTAAAAGTGATTCTCCTGCCTCAGCCTCCCAAGTAGCTGGGAGTACAGGCGTGACACCATCCCCAGCTAATTTGTATATTTTTAGTAGAGACTGGCTTTTGCCATGTTGGCCAGGTTGGTCTCAAACTCCTGACCTCAGGTGATCCACTCGCCTTGGCCTCCCAAAGTGCTAGGATTACAGGCATGAGCCACTGCATCCGGCCTAAATTACTCACCTTATTGTGAGATAGTTCCTCATACAATTTTTAATATAGAAGTAGCAACATGTGAGCAAATAGGTTATTAAAATAGGTTGTGATTAGTGCTATAAAAATAAATGTCAGGGAGAAAAACCTGTGGGCATAGCTAGACGAGAGGTTTTTTTTTTTTTTTTTTGACGCAAGTTAATTGAGTTTTCTTGAGGGACTCATTCACGGGAAAGGTTATGTTTAAACTGAGTTTTCTTTCTTAAGGCTTAAAAATTTCAAGCCTGCAGAGAAGTACTAAGAATAATATAACCACACCCAGATGCCAGTCACACAGTGCTAAAAAAAGTTTATATTTTATTTTCCTCCTTAAGAAATAAATAAAAATGAAACAAACAATTATAGACGTAGTTGACTTCCTCTTTATTCCTTTACTCAATTTCATCATCACCTGCCTTCCTCTAGAAGCATTAACATAAATCTAATGCATGTATTTCCAGTTCACATCTTTATACTTTTACTTCATATATGTGTATTCATGAATTGTTTAGGTATTGTTTTTAAAAATATTTTTGAATTAAAATTGGCAAATAAATATAGATTCATAGTATATAATGCAATGTTCTGACATACATATGCATTGTGAAATGAGTACAACCAAACTAATTAATATATTCATCATTTCACAGCTATCATTTTTTTGTGGCAAGAACATTTAAAATTTACTCTTTTAGCAATGTTCCAGTATACAATTCATTATTCTTAACTATAGTCACCATACTGTACAAGAGCTCTCCAGAACTACTTAAGTATTCTTTTGTATGGCTTTTTAAGTGACGTAAATAGTCTCATACTTTGTTTTGTTCTTCAACTTTATTCTTACAAGGTTGTCAGAGGCACTTGAATCAGAGCATCTCCATCTTGAATAGGGGGCTGAGTAAAATGAGGCTGAGACCTATTGGGCTGCATTCCAGGAAGTTAGGCATTCTCAGTCACAGGATGAGACAGGAAGTAGGCACAAGATACAGGTCACAAAGACCTTGCTGATAGAACAGCATGCAGTATTCTGTTCTTGTGATAGTTTGCTGAGAATGATGGTTTCCAGCTGCAGAAAACCAAACACCACATATTCTCACTCATAGGTGGGAACTGAACAATGAGATCACTTGGACTCGGGAAGGGGAACATCACACACTGGGGCCTATCATGGGGAGGGGGGAGGGGGGAGGGATTGCATTGGGAGGTATACCTGATGTAAATGACGAGTTGATGGGTTCTGACGAGTTGATGGGTGCAGCACGCCAACATGGCACAAGTATACATATGTAACAAACCTGCACGTTGTGCACATGTACCCTAGAACTTAAAGTATAATTAAAAAAAAAAAAAAAAAAAGAACAGCACGCAGTAAAGAAGCTGGCCAAAACCCGCCAAAACCAAGATGGCGACAAAAGTGACCTCTGGTCTTCCTCACTGCTCATTATACACTAATTATAATGCATTAACATGCGAAAGGACACTCTCACCAGGTCATGACAGTTTACAGATTCCATGGCAACATCTGGAAGTTACCGTATATGCTCTAAAAAGGGGAGGAACGCTCAGCTTCAAGGGAATTCACCATCCCTTTCCCAGAAAACTCATGAATAATCCACAGCTTGTTTAGCATATAATCAAGAAATAACAATAACTATAAGCAGCTGAGCGGCCAGGCTGCTGCTCTGCCTATGGGGTAGCCATTATTTGTTACTTTACTTTCTTAATAAACTTGCTTTTGCTTTGCATTGTGAACTCGCCCCAAATTCTTTCTTGAGAGAGGTCCAAGAACACCTTCTTGAGATTTAGATCAGGGCCCTTTTCCAGTAACAAAGTAACATTATTTTCTGAGTTTTTGAGATATATTCATATTTAGACATGTAGTTCTAATTTAGCAATTTGGGTGCTCAAACACTATTCCATCATATGAACATTGCTATTATACAATTTAGTCATCCATTCCTTTATTGGTGGATATTTCAGTTTTTGCAGCTTTCCCTTACAGCATTGTTGCCATGAACTTCCTGGCACATGTCTCTAAGTATACACTTGCAAGTGTTTTCTAAGACCGTAGTTCTCAACGGGTTCTACATATTCGAATGACATCGAAAAATTGTAAAGAATGCATAAATATTTCTCATTTCATGTAGATGGAGTAGTTCGTGGTAGGTCAATGCTCCTATAAAGAACACCTAGAAAAGTCAGATAGATTACTAAAATCTAGTTTTAAACATATCTGAAAACTGCAGAAGCAATTAGTATAAAAGGGAAAAAGATTCCAGAGAAAAAATCTTTCCAAGCTGTATTGAGAATCTGTAATTTATTGTCCCCACCCCCCAACCACCAGCACCCCAGGAAGATTTTGCCAGTTCCAGCTGAGGGCAGCACCTGGGGAATCAATAATCCATGTGAGCTTTTGGTGTTCACAGGAAAATGAGTGACAAATTCGAAGACACGGGGGGACTCAAACACACAACCAGAACCTTGCTCAAGGCATTTGCTGATTTCGAAAGCTGTACAGGACTGGAGGCTAAATATAAGTAGAGATGTCCTCTGAAAAGCTGAACGGAACTCCAATATACTCTCTCAAGGCTACTCTGAAGTCTTTGTCTCTTACGACTCTGTAGAGACAAAGACTTCCCCAGGGAGAGTCTTAGGAGACACAGACTTCCCATGTTAGGAGACAAAGACACTTCAGGGGAAGTGGCTAGGAACCCAAATGGAAAGATTTGGAAATCTTAAAGGGAGTGCTGAATTTTCAACAGCTTGGCCAGTGGAAAATTGCCAGTCAAGCAGAATGCATTTAGATGCTGACAATCCAGATTCAGGCAAAGATAGAGGGCTGTATATGGAAGTTGATTATATGCACACCCTATCACTCAGCAATTCCATCCCGTGGTTTATACCCATAAAGGAAACATACATTTATTCACTAGGAGACCTACTTAAGAACGCTTAGAGAGATATTATTTACAAAAGTCCATAAACTAGAGATTGCTTAAGTATCCATCAACATTAGAAGGGACAGACAAAATGTGTTTTCATAAAACAAAATACCATATAACAATGAGACTGAAAACTCTGTAACTATAAGCAATCATCCAGTGTTAAGTGGAAAGCAGAAAAACACAGAAAGAGTATAAATTATATGATTTAATTTTTATTTATTTATTTATTTATTTATTTATTTATTTATTTTTGAGACAGAGTCTCTCTTTGTTGCCCAGGCTGGAGTGCAGTAGCGCAATCTCCACACACTGCAAGTTCTGCCTCCCGGGTTCACACCATTCTCCTGCCTCAGCCTCCCTAGTAACTGGGACTACAGGCACCCGGCACCACACCCGGCTAATTTTTTTGTATTTTTTAGTAGAGATGGGGTTTCACCGTGTTAGCCAGGATGGTCTCTATCTCCTGACCTCATGACCTGCCCATCTCGGCCTCTCAAAGTGCTGGGATTACAGACGTGAGCCACCGCGCTGGGCCTATTTAATTTACATAAAGATTTAAAAACAGGCAAAGTAATTTGTGATGTTAGGAATCAGGATAATTACACTTGGGAGGTTGCTAAGCATAAGGTGGCATGAAAGGGGCTTCTGGGTCATAGATAATGTTCTCTTTCTTGATCTGGATGCTGATTGCATGGATATGTTCTCTTCGTTAAAATTTATTGAGCTAAATACTTATGACTTGTGTACATTTTGTATGCATAGTATACTACAATAGAAAGATAAAAATTAAGATAAACAGAACAACCAACCAACTAATAAACACATATGCACAGGCCCCACATCCAGGGATATGTTTTCAATTAGTCTTTGGGAGGTCCAGTTACCAGCACTTCCCATAGGTTTATTGGGCAATATTATTTTTTCCATCAGCACTGGTTTCTCTAATTTTTGCCCATTTTTTCTCTTAGATTATATGCCATTTTCTTATTGCTTTTGTTGGCATTTATTATATCACTAATCATGTAACGGGTATACTTATTGCAAACATCTTATTCTTGTCTATAATTATATTTTCACTTTGTTTTTAAGATGTATTTTGTCAATTATTGAGGTTAAATTTTCCAGTATTCTTCTGTATGTGTTTTACTTTTGTTATTATTTCAAAAATCCTTCCCCATTTATTATTTTACAAGATATGCTATTAATACTTTTAAAGTTTACTTTTTATATTTAAATCTCAAATCCATCGTGAATTTATTCCAGTATGTGGCAAAATGTAGGGTTCTCATAATTTTTTCTACACTGCCAGTATAGATGTAATCATCACTTCCCCAAAGATTTGTTACTCCAATTCCATCATATATCAAATTGGTTTACAGTTGGGCAAAGTCATGTAACACAAGCCTATTTTATAATAAAGTGTTGGATATCTCATGTAATTTATTAAATACTGTACTGAAAGTGAAAAACAGAATTGTTTCACACCATCACACCATTAAAAAATTGTAAATCAGACCATCATAAGTCAGGGACCATCCATAGTAGCACTTGGAAGTTGCTGTCATAAAAGAGCATCAGAAAGGCATGATGAAGGCTTACATAAAGCACCAGCTCAGAGGTGATACTTTAAAAAACTGGATTCCTTCTTCCACAGCACAGTATACTAACTTAAATCAGAGCTCACTATATGATGGTGTGCTCCCAATAGGAAGAATTCATGAGTCAGGAAGCAACTGATGGAAAATGGAGTGACCACACTCGCATTACTCTCAATGACCCACTGGGGAAATTTGCAACCTGTCCCTACAATTCTAGGATTTGTAGGGTTGCAAGTCATGATCACCAAAGGAAAAACACTTCTGCCATGAAATTCAGCAAGTGTCCCATTGAACTGTAAGCTATGGATGCTGCCTGAACACTTCAGGATCTTTATGTTCAGGTAATAGCAGGCAAGAAAAGGAATCACATCATTTGCTGTGGCCATCCTACAGACACAGGGTGGTTTCTCACCCAAAATGTGTGTCAGGTGTCAAGACTGATTACATCACACACACACATACACCAGGACAGCAGGACAGGCCTCCAAAGCTGGTCAAAAAATGGCTTGAGAGAGGAGGGAAAGGAAACAGCCTTGGGCTTTTATGATTGTTAGGAGTTGAGGCCACTGTGAGGGTTTCTTTGTATAGGCAGCAGCTTGTTTGGCTGGAAATTCTCACTAGCACCAAAGAAAGGAGCAAACTGACTTACTTATCAGCATACCCAGATGTAGGGCATAAAGGAAAGAAGTAGACATAAGACTTAAAAGATGTCAAATATTAAGAAAATGGAGTTAGGCTCTTTATTACACCATTTAGTCAAGGGTAATTGATCCCAATCATTAGAATGAAGAAGAGTTGTTGTTACATAATGGGACAAGTAGAATATGTTTGACATTCAAGTCATCCACATGTGTGCCTCTTTATAATTCCTTGCCCAATTTTGATGGAAAGTGGACATATGAAGTGATCTTGGTCAGAGAATGCTATGGTAACTGGTGGCTCAATACTTGTCATGGATGTGGTTTTTAGTAACGTCATCAGGTGAGCTATGGAGATCAGGTAAACGGAAGGAGAATCTAGAATGGATAGTGGAGGGGAATGAAACATTATCAGTTGTGACACTGAGATCAGCTGCAGCAGCAGAAGCTATAGTTCTTTCTACCAAATGTTTCCTTCTAAGCTTCCTCCAGGAAGAAAGATTGACCAGAATCCTCGAGTAAATGCTTCCAAAACTTATAGGAAGAAGTAGATTTCAGCAGACAAGGAATTGACTGTGTTGGACATGGAGATGTGCCATACAGATTTCTCTTCAAGAAAGGACTTGTTATTCTAGATGCTTAGGAGTCCTGTCAGCAGACAGGCTTCAGCTTTCAGTCCCTTCAAGGGCTGCCTCAGTTGCAGAGATGTCTTGCCCTCAATCATTACCTTTTCTGGTCAGCTCATATTCAATGACTGACCAAAGTAGATGTGTGAGGGTCCAGCTATTTTGACCTAAAACAGAGCAACTCTAACTGGCCATTTTAACTCCAGATTTCCTTGTGCAGTCAACCAAGGTTGTTGCTATTTGAACCTGCATTCTGGCTTGACTTCAGCGTCTGCCTAATTTTGCTTCCTTCCCTTCCATTCTATAGGCATCAATCCCCAGGGCTCTCCCTCATAAATGTTCTGTACTATAAACTCTGCTTCAGGGTCTGCTTCCTGGATAATCAAACCTGCAACATCCCCACTACTACTACTACCAACTTCTGTATTACTTGGAGTAAGGCTAGTGTTATGGGCTTAATGTATGTGTACCCCCAATATTCATATTTTGAAGCCCTAATCCCCAGAGTGGCTGTATTTGGAGTGAGGTAGTAATTAATATTAAGTGAGGTCATAAGGATGGAGCTCTAATATGATAAGATTAGTGTCCTTATAAGAAGAGACACAGGAGAGTTCTCTCTCTCTCTCTCTCTCTCTCTCTCTCTCTCTCTCTCTCTCTCTCTCTCTCTCTCTCTCTTTCCCTGTATGCACCAGGGAAAGACTATATGAGAACATAATGAGAAGGTGGCCATCTACAAGCCAGGAAAAGAGCCCTGACTAAAAACAGAATTTGTCAGCACCTTGATACACATTTCATAACAACTCTCCATTTCCCCCTTCCTGCAATCTCTAGCAATCACCGTTCTATCCTTTGTTTTTATGAGTTTTACTAATTTTGATACTTTATGTAAGTGGAATAATACAGTGTTTCTACTTCTTTGACTGGCTTATTTTATTTAGCTTAATGTCCTCCAGGTTCATCCATGTTGCAAATGGCAGGATTTCCTTTTACTTTAAAGCTGAATAATAGTCCGTTGTATGTAGAAACATTTATCCATTCATCTACTGATGGACATTCAGGTTGTTTCCATATCTCACCTACTGTGAATAATGCTGCAGTGGACATTGGTGTGCAAATGTCTATTTGAGATCCTGATTTCAATTATTTTTTGTGAATATCCAGACGTGGGATTGCTATATAATATGGTAGTTCTGTTTTTAACATTTTGTGGAACCTCCATACAGTTTTCCATAATGGGTATACTTACAAAGGGAATTTGTCTGTGTATTGTTGTTGAATTGGTGTTTGTCAAGGAGGTAGGGGAGGAGGATCCAGGGCTTCCTATTCTGCCATCTTGCTGATGTAATTTCAATATTATTTTAATAATTATATTTCTACATTATTAGGGGTATTGTAGTCCTACTTTTTCTTAGCGTTTAAAGAATTATTCTGAAAAGATGTACGTAGATTTCACCAGACTGCCAAAGAGCTCTTTACCTGCTTGTGGCCAAACTTGATCATAAGTAAGTCCACAATCCAGCTTAACGAAGGCAGAAAAAGAGTGGAGGAAGTACCCAACTATTGTAATGCCCTAGTTGATAGATGTTATATATCACCTACATTCATATTTCATTGTTGAGAATTTACTTACATGACCACACCTAACTGCTAGGGAGGCTAGAACATGTAGTTTATCAGGGAAGCCATGTGTCTATAATTCTATCACAATGTAGAAAGGAAAGCAGAATTGGTAAATTCCATGCAATCCATACCACTACTTTCTTGTGGCTGGTTTCCAAATAAGTTTTCTGTCTTTTTTCTAAGAATTTGTTAATATATTTTCCTGGTTTTTCTGTGCAGACAGATTTTTCTTCCTTTCCACTCTATTCTTTTAATGTTTATTTATTTTTCTTGTTTTACTGCACTAACATCTCCAATACCATTTTAAATAAAAGCAATAATATAGAGGATCCTTGTCTTATTCCCAATTTAGTAAAACTTCTGCTACAAATTTTCTCTATTAAGTGAGATACATGTTCTAGCTATTTTATGGGTAAACTTCACGAGGTTAAGTTTCTGTTCTTAGTTTGCTATTCTTAGTTTGTCACAGGACAAACAGTGATAGCCCTTCATGATCTGACCACAGGAAAGAATGACTGAATGAGGTTTAGTCTCTAAGGAGACACATGAATTACTTGAGGGATAATGTCTTTTAATCTGACTTCCCTCTGAAGATACTGATATTCCTTCCAGAACAAGCTCTGATAGAACTCATTTGGAGGGTAGGGGGTAGGAAGCAGTTGATATTACATTTACTCTGGCCTCTGGAGGTAGAGCCTGAGCTAGAGAACAGAAACCTGCAAATCAAGAGACTAACATTACAATCTTGGTTCTGATACCAGCCCACTGTCTGATGTTGACCAACATGATATTTACAGGGCTTTTTATCAGGTCTCAGGCTCTGTGATGAGCGTATTCCATGCTACATGCTTTGCAACATTGAAGGTTCACAAAATCCCAATGACATGGATATTCTTATTGTTTACATTTTACAAATGAAGAAAATAAGGTATAGGGTTTAAGTGCCTTGTCCGAGATCACCAAACACTAAGTAGCAGGGCCAGGATTGTAATGTAACTTCAGTGAAACAGAACTCCATATTAACAATGATTTTTTTGTACCAGAGATTCTGCTCTGGGCTTCAAAAATTTCTTACACAAAGCAAAGTGTGAACTATACCAGGAATAAGCAAACTTCCATGCAAATGGGTCTAATAAGCAAAAATTAGAATGTTTGTAATACACATGCTTTTCTAAACAAATATTTATTTAAATATGGAAGTACAACATCTACAACAGTACTTTTCCTTTTTTTTCTTTTTCTTTCTTTTTTTTTTTTTTTTTTACTATTTTCCTGTCACTGAATTGTTTTACCTCAGGGCTAGAATTTCAGATACTACATCACTACCACTCACTATGCCATTTATACTCAAACTTTAAATACATATTGTCTGAGATAAAATCTAGTTTGGTAGGTGGGAATGAGTTGGCATGTACAGGCATAGGGAAGGTTGTTGAAGGATCTGGGGATACAAAAGTACCAAAATTCTGTGAAATTAGAGCCCAAAAGGTTATTCCTACTTAAACAAGTGGGACAGGGGTGCTATATATGGAAAGGAGTCTGATTAGGATACAGAAAAAGAGGAGCTATGAGATATGACATGAATGAATTTCTTTCTCCACTCTCAGCTTATACATTGGCAAAGTGGAAGTGTGTTTTTCTTTTTTTGGGGGGGAGGGTGGGGTTGGACAGGGGAGTTTCTCTGTCTCTTGCTGTATTGTCCCATGCTTGTTCAGTAACAAAAGCTACATCCCTCTCAAGTCTGTAACTCATTCCCATAGTGGGAGTTCCTTTATTCAACCTACCAATCAGATCTGGCAAGAACACAGAGAATCCTACTAATGGGACAGAGGGAAGGGGGTTGAGAAGTTCACATATAAGACAATGCATCTGCATTGTTCTATGTCCATTGATCTTATTGGAATACTGAGATATGAAGACCTGACCTGCTTTTTAGCTATTCCCCAGAAGACAGAAAAGGGAAAATTTTTCAACCCAGTCAAATTTATTAGAGCAAATGAATTGAGGGGTATTCTGACAAAGAGAAATATACAAACATAGAGCCTTCTTATGCTTTGGATAATAATGAATTACTCATTGACATTCTGAATGTTCTGCCATAGGATTGGCCTCTTCCACAGCCAACGAAGTTCAGCCAGGGTTCAATCTTCATCCCATCATAAGGGAATGCAAGTCCAAGCTCACATCAATCACACCAGGCTATATTATTTATTTATTTCCCATTGCAATACACACGTGCAATTAGCCAATGGCCTTTTCCCCAACTACACTTCCATTGGGTTCACAACTTTCCCTAGAAAGAGAATACTCCTTGTGCTTCTCTCCAAAATCAACAACATGAAAGATCTATTAAATTGGATAATAGGGTGTAGGAAAGTGTTTTCAGGCTGATCCGAAAGTTCAACTTCAGGGACAGCTGCAGCTTCAGTTCCCTTTTCACCAATATGCAGCACAGCCTTATGGGCAGCCTGTGTGGGGAGAGGAAATCCTGCTGGTCTCTGAAGAAACAGGAACAGTCTTTGGGAAGGTCTAGAAGTAAGAAAGTGAAAGGAAAGGTGGGGCCGCCCCTTTGCTATGCTTTGTTTATGGTGCTAGAATATGTAGCTTCCTCCGCTAAATGTAGTCAATCATTCTCTGGTGATTCTACGGCTAGCTGTTGGGAAACACTATGGCCTGCTGCCTCCAGGAGTCACATCTTAAGCATTCCCTCCTCACACCTCCTCCAGAACTGCATCTCACCAGAGTCACTTCTGATCATTAAGCTGTTCTATCAGAGTAATTTTAGGACATAAAGGTCAAGGATGGAAGAAGCTGATACAATTACTTATTTGGAGTAATGGGAATGACTCTGGAGTGATTCTAGGTTAGGAGGAGTCGCACTGCCTCTCTAGGCATCAGATTGCTAATTGGTAAAATAAGAAAGTTGAATTAATTGACTCCTAATTTCCTTTCCAGTTCATACATTTAAGAACTCTAGTTTATCAACTTACATTGGAAAGTTTCAGACCATTGTCCTCTGTGAGTCCAGAAAAATCAGCATTTTCAGCATAGGCACGCTGAATGCCCATCTTCAAAAGTGTGGCTCCAAGGTCATATGTGGCAGAAATGGAAACCTTTGGAACAAACAAGTCAACCCATCTGTGGGGAAAGAGGAAGGGAACACATGGTAATCACCATATCAAGCTTATGAGTCTCCTTCTCTCTCTCATGATGGTATTATATTGAACTCTGCTTCTTCCCTGAGTATTGACAACCATTACTATGTAAGTCAATACATGGCACCAAACTCACAGAAGTTATTCTGAAAGGAATGCACTCAGGTACAGTCAATGTTGGGCTGAAACACTGGGAGTAGGGAGATATAACTCCTTTATAATCAAGAGAAAACATCTCTGGGGTGATGACCAAGGTCAGGGAGCCAGTGGCATGAAGGTTAATGGGTAGCACCCAGGAGCTTCACAGTTTTCTGCCTTGCACTTCCAGTCCAAAGTGGCTGCACAATCACCTTTCAACATCAAAATCCAACCTGTTCCTTGAGCTCTAGTTGGTCTACAGGAAGGCATCAATTTACTAGTAGGCTGACTTTGGGGAGCTCATCTTATCTTTAAAGACCAGACTTCCTAATTTGAAAAATGCCAATTATACTGCCTCCTTTGTAGGTTTGTTGATGTGCTTGGATGATATGAAGTATGTAGAATGCCCAGCCGAGGGCCTGGTAGACAGTATTTTCTTGGCATATTCTAGTGATCATACATAGCCGTTGGGTAGTTTAGGGTGATTCTTCTGCCTCCGGGTTTCTGCTGAACTCAGTTTCACCTGCACTGTTATGACCACCTTCCACCCACACATCCTCTAAAGTATTTACCCCTTCTGCAGTAAGCGGTTCCACTTCTTCAGTGTTTTAGATGACATGGCCGCTTCCATTGACTCCATCTGTCCCTCCTTGGGAAGAACAAAGAGTGCCAGAGCATTCTCGCTGTAGTCCATTTGCAGAACTGTGCAGTTCAATTCCATGTCCACTAGGTGATAGTATTGTTCCATCTGGTGCATCATGGGCACTTGCACAGTGGTGGTCTTGTCTATTAAGAAGCTGGAACTGTCTTCTGTCTTGGATGGATCAAAAGGATTTGCCCACTGGGCTTAAAATACAAAGAAAAGAGAGGTGTTTATTTTAAACCGGTATCAGTACCAACAAGACCTTTTCCATTAGTCATTTCATTTAGAAATTAAGACCACCACAGAGTTAGGTACATACAGTCCAGGACTGTTGGGCTCCATGATTTGTGCTCAAAACTACTATACCACACTAAGCCCATCAGAGCCATAGTTTCCTCTTCCATAAAAAGGTACAAGGACATCAAACACACTAGGGCAAAATGAGACAATAGATCTGTTCTGCCATTTTAGCCAATCTATATACGTGTGGTTTGTGGCTGACAATTGATTACTCCTCCAAGAAATGTGACTGACATATACTATAGAACCAGGAGAAATCATTTGAGCACACTACCTTTAGAAAATAGTCACATGATTCTTGTTTCTACAAGCACCAGCTTTAGACTCACACGACCTTGCTGGGAATATCAGTTCTAAAACTTATTAACTGTGTAAACTTGGGCACTTATGAGGATTCGATGAGACAGTGTGTGTATACCACACATGTAGGATGGTGTTTAGTACACAGTGAGTGTATAATACATGGTAAAATCATGTATGTAACATGCCTAAGTATGTACAGCAAGTGAGAATCACAGTAGGCTTTACATACAAATATGTCTACTTGACAAGTGCAAGCTTGTCCCACCTCACCAAATCTTTTGGAAACCATGAATCTTTAGCCAATTATGAGCAAGATGTTCATACCATTGTCACCCACCTCTCTGAAAGGGCGCTCTCCCTAGAAATTTCCTGGACTCATTCACAGAGCTGTGTGTCCATCTTGGAAGATCCAATACTATTCACAGCTATGTTCAGTGGAGCAGATCACTGTGGTATGAGGGACACCTACTGATGCCAGTAATAAGAGACCATGAGCTCCCCTCAGCACTCCACCCAAGTATCTGAGCCCTAGACTGAAAATTGACATCTGAAAGTCTTACCTTTAAAGTGAATATAGTTCACTAAGACCATGATGGTGTTTGGTTTGAGGTCTTGAATTAGACCTACAACTTTCCCTTTGGTTTGCATCTTCACATGACTGTTAATCTCTTGCTTGGCTGCAGAAATGTTGGAGAAGTCAGTAGAAAAGACTTCAGTCTCATAGAGAGTCTTGACATCATCCAAGAACTTTGCCAGTGGTTTCAGATGCTTGCCAATGAAGAGGGCATTTCCTATCTGCAATTCCAGTTCCTTCTTTGGAAAATTCAGTGAACAGATCAGATGCTGGAAGCCATGCTGGATATCTACCATGGGAGTGTCTGTGAGGTTGAACCCCAAGGTCTCCACAATCTCAGTTTGGGTGCTGAAGCAGGCCCCAAAAGAAAGCATAACCAAAGCTGCAGAAATGCTCACAGGGGAAAAGAAGATGTTCTTATCTGGGGTCTCCACAGTGAACCTTCGGTACAGGTTGAATGCAAAATCAGCATTGATGGATGACATCTTATAGAGAGTGGCATTTTGTTGGGGTGAATGGCAGGCTATTACTTTGCCTTCAGGTGATGCACAACGGATTGTAGAATGAAGCCCAAGTACCAAGAGACCCAGATAGAGGAATGGTGACATTTTGGAAGGAAGTTAATCTATAAGAGATGAAGTGAGAGAACCATTGAGGGAGCTTAGTTGGATGAAATACTCCCTGAGCCAGAGACACATAATAATCGCCCACATTGATTAATAAAACAATAGTAAATATTTGATGATGTGCTCATCAGGGGCTGAGCAGGGGTTTCTCTCCCCTGAAAAATTGGAGATGCATCTAATATGGACAGGGAGTAGAAGAAGTGGCTTGCTGGGACCACAGAAATAATGCCATGTACTATCATTCAGGTGTTATAGCAACATTATGAAAATGCTGTGAGTAAATTAAATTCATGGAAATTGAATCACTTTTTATTTGAACTAGAGGCAGCCTTTTGGAGAGAGAAGGGGTATTCTTAGGTTAAACTAGTACTCCCTCTTCATACATTATTCATTGTCAATTAGAATTTTAGATTTTTTTTTCATTTGGCATTTTCTTAAAATAAAATCTACGAGATGAGAGAACACTTGCAACTTCTTTGGCTAAAAGACAAAATGAAAGTAATTTGTACAATATATGATTAGTTGGAATGGACCGGTGGTGGTTTATGGAGCCATGTACAAGTCATGAGCTGAAATTCATGCATTTTGCAATGCATGGAAGCCACAGAGGTATTTTCAAACAACTGGAAAATGAAATAATAACTTTCTACATTTTAGATTTCTTTCACCATTCATCTTAGTAACATCTAAGCAGTCATTTCTAAGTTGTAAGACATCTTAACACTATTATTCTTACACCTATGCATGTTACTTTTAATTATTATAAAGAAAGCCACAAAGATATGGTGTAAGGTTCTCTGATCCTGGAAGAGTGCAAAGAAGTGGAGTAAAGGAGTCAGGTGTGGAAATCCCATGAAAGTGGACATGTGTACTTAGAAGGAAGAGATCTATGAACTCAGAAAAACGATCCTTCCTCCGCCCTCCATCTTCTTCCTGAGTGATCTTACCCTCGGCACTCAGTTGCTAGAAACTGTATCTCTCTCAGTCAGATTGCTCTCCTGAACTCCTAGCCATTTATCCAGCTGTCTTTTGGATATATCCACCAGGATGGTCCACACAGACCCCAGTCTCAATAAGAAAATCTCAAAGTTGCCATATGTAAACATATCATCTCCCTACCCCTTAAGCTTGCTCCCTCATCTTCATTCCACATCTCAGTCTATCACGTCACTGTCTATAGAGACACCTAAGCCAGATACCTGGGAATAATCTTAGAGTCTCCTTTTATTCTCATTCCCCACATCTAATGAAGCATGATGTCTTATGAATACTAACTCTTAAATAACTCTCAAAACTTATCCCTTCTCTTCATTCCTGCTGCCTCTGCCTCTCAGTTCATGGCCTGAGCTACTATATTGGCTCCTAACAGGTCACACCATCTCCTGTATCCTCCATACCAACCCCCCATTGTTCACCACTCTATCCAATCTCCATATTGTCATCAGAGTCCTCTTTCTTTAAAAGTCACTGAGGCTGGTAGAAAGTCAAGTATTAGATGACCACACTTAGACCTTCGCCCCTAGAGCCAGGAATTTGGTTTGGGACTCTGACTTGTCAACTTGGTTATTTGGGACTCTGACTTGCTGATAGAGATGTTCAAAGTTCCCAAAGAGAAAAAAAAGTACTTACAGCAAATGCCCAAGAATCCACCTGCATCTCTCAGAAAGCAACATCTTTCCATTTTTATAGCATGTCCTGTATTGCAAAACTAGAGCACTCTTAGTTATAAATTAACCCCAGCATTAACTCTGGAATGGTATTTTCAAAGCTGATGTACAAAACCAAGGCCAAGAGGAACAAAGCAAAAAATGATAAGGTTTGAACTTTGAGTGATTGCTTTGGCTGCCAGACCCTTCATGTAAAACAAAAGAGAAAGAGGATTGTCAGAGCTGTAGGGGTTTAAGTCCATGCTAGCAAGAATGTCTTCAGCAGGCAGAATAAGGGGCATAGACAAAAGCACCAAGAGGCAGCAGGAAAAAGTTCTCACTATTGGGCCAAACAGTAGTGGGATTGGCAGTTTTTTAAGGGAAAGTTGTACAAAGGCAGAGGCTGGGCAATCCTCTCTAACAGGTTCTGTAGAAATTACACATGCATTCACA
This sequence comes from Macaca nemestrina, assembly GCF_043159975.1. Classification (NCBI taxonomy): domain Eukaryota; kingdom Metazoa; phylum Chordata; class Mammalia; order Primates; family Cercopithecidae; genus Macaca; species Macaca nemestrina. The sequence continues at coordinate 49,336,921 of NC_092145.1, read as the reverse complement.
GAGGAAATGATGTCAAAGGTAGCTTCCAGCCCTAGACTTCTGATGCTGCACACATATATGTCTGCTAAGGGGGAAACCAGCCCTGTCTTCTTGTCATTAAAATTCCCTGTGTGGTCCCCTGGCGACAGGACTCCAAAAGAGGATGCAGAAGGAGTTAAGGAGACTGAAATTAAAGATTCCACTGTCCAGTATTAACTGTGTACTGATTATATGCAAAGAATCAATGGGAACAAAGAGAACTAGACTCAGTCAGGAGACTTGAGTTCAACCTACCTCTGAAAGTTTCCAGCTCAAGTAGTAGTAGTAGTAGTAGTAGTAGTAGTAGTAGTAGTCGTCGTAGTAGCAGCAGTAGTAGTAACAGCAGCAGCAGCAGCAGCAACAGCAACTCCCGCTTTTGAGTATTTACTACAGGCATGGCATTTTGTGAAGCATCAGATTCCAGACCCTACCAGCTTCAGTACTACATTAAGAATCTATGTGTTAATTTGTAGTGGGAGGGGAAGTAGGGAATGAGGGGCTAGTTCAAGCTAAGCATAGATGCAGTCTATGGTAGGACTTAGAATCCAGGATAAATAGTACTGACTTTACCTTGAGGGCACTGGGAAGCCATTGGAGGATAGACAGAGGGTGATTCTGTGTACCATTATTTCTTCTTAGCAAAACATAAACTAAGCTCCCACTATGTGGAAAGCACCACGGTCAGCACTGAGGTTTCACAGCTGGTTGGTAAATATCAGTCCTGAACCCAAGAGGTCTTTCTAACTACCTGACACCCCTTGCCCATATTGAAGGGCACACCTCACAAATGTGACAGTCACTAGTACATGTGTCCTAAAGAAAGGGAGTGACAAGCTCAAGTCTCTAGACTGCGAGGTTAGTCCATGTAATATAACACATTGTCTGCTCTCTCAGCTATAGCAAGTCCCTACAGAGAAAACAGCAAAAGATTGTGTAAAAAGAAAACTTCCGGGGGGGCGGAGCAAGATGGCCGAATAGGAACAGCTCCAGTCTCCAACTCCCAGCGCTAGCGACACAGAAGACCGGTGATTTCTGCATTTTCAACTGAGGTACTGGGTTCATCTCACTGGGGAGTGCCGGACGATGGGTGCTGGTCAGCTGCTGCAGCCCGACCAGCGAGAGCTGAAGCTTCCAAACCTGTGCCCTCTGGTGGCATAGTCAGACAATGGCACAGATTGTTTTCTGCTGCTTCTGATTCAGCTGAGCTTTGCTAGCAAGGCTTATCTCCGACGTAAGAGAAAGGTACCCTTCCCTCTGCAGACTCCCTTGTCCTGTGCTCTGGCATCACAGGCATTAGACCTGTGCCCCTGTCATGTCTCTATGTTGTAACTGTGTAATTTGGGACAAATTACCTAGTATCCTTGAACCTCAGTTTTCTCACCTCTAAAGTGGAAATAACAATAATTCCCATGTCATATGGTTATTGAGAGTATAAAATGAAATTTAGAGGTGGTGTCCAGAAACTCCTATAGTAGTGACCCAAACAAAGTGGGGATCCAGAAACAGATAATTATCTTCCCTTTCTTCTGTTATCATATATTCCCTCACCTCAAGTCTCCATATTCCCTGGGCTTTATCTCTACCCCCTACAGCTGTTCATTTCTACTTTCTGCTAATACATTCTCCTTCAGATGTAATTGATTGAGAAGGTGTAAGATCTTCTTGCAAACTTATATTTATCACAATAATTTCAGTCTTGTGTAAAGCTGCTACAGTAGCACATTGAATAAAGACTCTCTAGGAAGTTTTACCATATCAATAAATTCAATCAAATCTAAAATTATATATCTCCTTTTTTGAATGAACACCCTCATAATCATTCCCACACAAATTTTATTTTAGAAATGTTCAACGTTCCACAGTTCTTTCAGTTTGTAAACACTTTTCTCATTGTTTTGATGTTTGACCCTCCACCCCAGTCTGGAGAGAAATGATGGGATCTTACTCTACTTACAGGTCTGGAGACAACAATAGGTGTGAGATGGTGGCATTAGGAAAATTGGCTTCTTCTTGCAATTTAAGTCTCATGGGCAAGGAAATTACTGATTGTTTAAGCAAAGGAGAAACAGCTACACTGGACAAAGAGAAAGACTGCTTCTGCTGGCAAGAGAGGCTCAGCGGGGATTTGGAGTTGAGGTTCTTTTAACTCTCTCAACTATCCTATTCTTGAGTTTTTACTCTTTGCATTTCAGTGACTAATTTTGACAAATGTGCCATCAATGCTGAGAAATCAACAAATTCTGTAATTTGGTAACACACGGGATCAAATGGCGAGTATAGGATTTGGCTAACTTAGCCCTCCAGAAATTATATTTACATGTTCCCTGTCTTCCATATATTTCTTGAGCACTTGAGCCAAGAAATTAGGCTTCTGAGCAAGAATTTAGGCTTCTTTTTTAAAGCATTCTAGTGCCATCATAAGAATCCACTTCACCTCACAATCTATTAACTACTTACATTTTTCAGACTTCTCTATGGCAGCAATGAGGTCTTCTAAAGCCAGGCCTTCCAAAGGCTTTACATTTCAGAGAACCACTTAATTAAATGATATGCTCTTTCATTTCATGGGCTGCCATATTCCTCTTCCAGAACACAAATGGAGTTTTCAACTACCTTTAGCCCTAATGGGGCAGATAATCAACTTAAACATTCCCCCAATTTCCTTAAATTTTGTTGCATGAAGCCTAATTTCTGTTATCAATGTCTTTATTAGTTATAATACTTGGCTCCAAACAATAGTAACTGCTGCTGCTAACCTTAACATAAAAGACACTTATCGAAGGATATAAATTTACCCAAAATGAAAAAGAATGCCAGAGAAGCTTGCTCATTTCATATGGAGAAAAACATGGGGACAGAAGTATGAATTTACCCCACTTCATAGACATTGGTTAATAGTTTGGCTGGAAGTCCATTGGAAAGGACATGATTATAAAATAAGTGATAAACAAGTGTGAGGAAGAGGTATATGTGGCTGTCTCTGCAAATGGACATATAATATAAAGATATTTGGGTTTCATGTGAATACTCACCAAAGAACAACCTCAGCAGAGAAGTTTAATAATCAGGGCATAAGATGATGCGTTCTGTGGATTTCAGTCAGCCTCTTTCCCAGACACTCTCGTATTTGTTTGATGGGTTCATGAAGAAAGTGATCATACCAGCCAGGATGAAGTTTGTGCACGGGCTCAGAATCATGGACCTCCATGCACCAAAGTCAATTTGGCTACAGCTTCAGCAGATACCAAAACTAAGATTCCAATATGGCATTATTTCTCAGAAGGACTTGCAAGCTACATGTTTTGAACTTGATTGCATTGGACCACTTCCATCATGGAAGGGGCATTGTTTTGTTCCCACAAGAATACACAATGACTCTAAATGTGACATTTTTAACACATCACCTGCAAAGCTTGTGCCAAAACTACCATCTGAGGATTTATTGACTGCCTTATCTACAATCATGGTATGTTATACAGAGTCCCTTCTAGTCAACAACAACTGATTTCACATTTAAAGTGTGGCAATGTGCCAACTCATAAAATTCACTGGCCTTACCATGTTACCTATCACCCTGAAGCAGCTGGTCAATAGAGAGTGGAATGCCTTTGACGACTCAGTTACAGAGCCAGCTAAATGACATTTTGCAGGGTTGGCCCATGTCCTCTGTAATGTGGTATATGTTCTAAGTTAGTGTCCAAAATGTGGTACTGTTTCTCCCATAGCCAGGAATCCTAGGTTAGGGAATCAAGGAATGACATTAGTTTTAGATCTATTAATTATTTCCCTACTGATCCACCAGTAAAATTACTTTTTTCATCTCTGTGACTTATGTCATCCTGATTTAGAGGCCTTAATTCGAATGGCTGAATGATTCCACCACAGGTTGCAGCAATGCTTCTATTGAATTTATAGTTGAGATTCACATCTGGCGACTTTGAGCAACTCATGCCACTGAATAAATAGCAAAATAAGGGGGCTACAGTACTTACTGTTATGGTAGATCTTGAATATCAAGAAGAAATTGCATTGCTACACATAATGAGGATCTGTAATGTAGGTGTTCTCCATGGATGTCTCTTAGTACTTCCATATTCTGTGACTAAAGTCAATGGAAAATTACAGCAACCCATACAAACAGGACTTTTAATGGCTCAGACACTCAAGAAATGAAGATTGGGTCATATCTCCAGTCAAGGAAGCTCAACCAGGTAAGGTGCTTATTGAGGGTAAAGGTAATATGGAATGGGTTGATGGAAGAAGGTAGTTAAGGAAGAAAGTTTTTAAAAACATCAGTTGTGATCTTCTGGCTAGTTGCAAAACCCAGTACTACAATAGTTAGGAGTACTTCCTTATGTTGATATCAAGATATCTGTGTTTATATTAATCATTTTGCTTCCACCTTCCTATCCCTCTATTCCTTCCTATTTACATAAAATGTGTTAATTGTAATTAATTTTATATGACAGTATCCAAGTTACTGGATGTCAAAGAGGACTCAAAGGAATAAAGAATGTCAGCCAAAGATGGATAAAGGGACTGTATTAGACCATTCAGGCTGCCACAACAAAATACTGTAACCTGGTGGCTTAATAAACAACAGAAATGTATTTCTCACAGTTCTAAAGGCTGAAGAGGCCAAGGTCAAGGTGCCAACAAACTCAATGTTTGGTGAGAAAATTCTTTCTGGTTCATAGAGGGTGCTCATTTTGCTGTGTCCTCACCTGGTAGAAAGGATGAAAGCTCACTCTTGGACTTCTTTTATAAGAGCACTAATCCAATTTTTGAAGGCTATGTCCCTGACCTAATAACCTTTCAAAGGCCCCACCTCCTAATATCTTGCATTTTTCTTATTATAAATCCCTTATTGCAGAGAGAGAGAGAGAGAAAGAGAGAGAGAGAGAAAGAGAGAGAGAGTAAGGGAGAGAGAGAGAGAGAGAGAGTAAAGGAAGCTCTCAGACAACAAGTGCATTTTGAGGACAGTAAAGTGAAAACTGTGCTCCCAATTCAGGGGTCTTTAGCATATCTTTTGAAATCCACCTTAAGTTCTCCTTCCCTCTTTCCTGAGAAAAGCTTACCCACTGAGATCCTTCCTGATTCTTTCAGCTACACAGTTTTTTTAGTCAATATATTACATGTAAAGATGCTTAAATCATGGATCCATTTCATACTCAGCATTTCCCCCCAGCTTTGATCCCCTTATTTCTAGAGACCATGACACCCACTTCTCAGTCTGACTGTGTTTGTGATCAAGAGCTGGGTAGGAGGATAGAGATGAGCTTAAATGGTCCTTTCAGATTCCTTCTACTTGGGGATATTGAGTTCCTCTGTAGCTGGTTAATTAATCTTAAGTTGTCAAGCTGCCCCAGAAGCTGGATAAGAAAAAGGAATACAGCCTCAAATGCAAATTGAACGTCAGAAAATCTTAGTTTGAGGCTTGACTCCACCACTAACTAGCATGACATTTGGCAAGACAGTTACCTGCTCTGGTCCTCGGTTTCTCCATTTGAAAAAGAATGGGCTTAGATGAAATCTCTAAGGCACATTCCTGCTCTGGCATTCTGAGAGAATCTAAAATTTTTCTCCCACGTGCCCTCCCATTATAGAAAATGCAAAGGAGTGCATAGCCACACACCAGGGATGAGGAGAAGAATTATTCAACAAATAGTGTTGTGCGTTAATTATTTTTTTAAATCATCTGAGATTTCAATCTTATACCAAGTGCCAATGTTAATTCCAGATAGATAAAGGAGTTGAATGGAAAAATTCAGAAAACTTCCAAATAAGAAGAAAATATAAAATAAGATATATTATACCTTTTGATAAGAGTATTTGGAAGTTTATAAATAAAGGAAATGAACACATTGAAAAAAACTGTTTATAGATTTTTAAACATAAAACTGAAAAACTGTGTACTTAGATACAGTAATCCTTTTAGCATGTAAAAAACAAAGTAGGAGAAATATTTGTTAGGCAAGTGGTGAATAGCTAAATACAATCCTATGTCATCCTATCTCAAACCTTGACTAAAGAGAAGTCATGAATTCTTAACACAGTCAGCCAGGGAATAATTGCTTAAACCCCATGTACATGGGAAAAATTGATTGCTCCAAAGTCAAATTAGAAGATTTATTCTGAAGGCCCAAGAGACTAATCAGTAACTTCTCTCCAATAAATAAACAATGAGTTTATGAAAGAAAATGAAGTAAGTAAGGCTAAATCTTTCTAAAGAGGGGTCAAGAAATCCTTTTGAGAGGAATGCACACTCACACCTGCTAAAGGTCAACCACAGAATGTTCCAATAGACTTGGATAAGCAACAGAAGTCAATATCAGGCTTTTGACATCTCTCAGCTGGGAGTACTCTAATTAATTAACTAGTCAAAATGGGTTAATTTAGGATATAGAATTTCTGACTAGTCAATGAACTGCCTCCAAAAACAACTTTTTGTGGAAATCCCCTGTGAAAAAAAAAATCTTCTCCTGTGCTTGCCTTATGTGACACTATTCAGGGCTTCCCTGATTCCGTGTATCTGGGTTACACTTCTTTGTTTCCAAAATAAATGCTATTTCTTTTCACCTCCATGTCAGTCTTTTTTTTTTTTTAAGTTAACATAGCTAATGTCAGAAGTGGAACTCAAAATGATCTTTTGTTGGAGTAGATCGGCATTTTTCTGGAACAGAGCCCCTTGTGCTCTCCGTTTTCTTGAATTGCAGGCACCCTCTCTCATAAATCTTCTCAGGCTCCTACCTCCCTCCCTTTGGTTGAGGTCAGCACCTTTCTTTGGGAATTTGAGGATGGTTGTTCCATTTGTGCAAGCAAAATGTCAGTTTTCCTGTTGGTGAGTATTATTATCTTAAGTGTGATATTCTTTAATTCTAAATCTCATAATGATTTTCCTTCTTCTGGGACTCTAGCTGGTAATATGTCCAAAAATTAAGGGCCCTCCTCTTGTATTTATTTGGAACAGTGGACATTATATACAAAAGATACGTTAGAACTGCAGTGGCCAAATTGAGGTTCATTTGATATGTCAAAACTAGGTTTTCTCCAAACTAAATTAGAAGACTATGGTTCTAAAACAAAACAACCTGAATGTGGTGCATATTTTAATGGGCATTTAGAGGCATCTAAATGCATTCAGGACTCTAAAACTGTCTGTCTCCAAAACAGTCTCTAAACTCACTAATAAAAAATGGAAAGAGAAGGAAATTGTCCTTGAGGCTCAAGTTTCTTCCGCCAAATCTCATTCCCCCACTCTTTCTGTTCTATTTTTATATCATACACTTCCTGAACTTCCCTTTTACTCTTATGATCCCAAAGTTTCCCTTGATTCCTAAATTTATTCTTTCAAACTCTGCCCAAATAATGAGGGCACTCTCTTAAACATTTCATATGTATTCTGAACAAAAGCCAAATTTAGGGCTATGGCTAAAGATTTCCTCAAAGTTACTAAGGACTGTCATAAATTTACTGAAGAATTTTAAATTCTTATCTAAACTGATGAACCTGATTTCTCTACTATTTGCCGATTAACATTCATTGGAGAAGGTCAAGCACATATTGGATGGCTAAAGCAGGCTGAAACCATCCTCTTATGGGTCTCCAATTCAGTATATTCTCCAATAGGGGGAAAAAGTCCAAGAAAGAGCCAAAACTTTTTAGTGAGTTATTCCTTCAGCATTCCCTTAACCAAATCTTGTAACAAGATTCAGGCTTGCACTCAAAATGAAGGTGAGGCTGTACGTGATTACTCCCACAGATTTGAAATCGTTTTCAAGGAAAACTCTGGACTTGACTCAGATACCAAATCTACTAAAGTGGGTTTTAATTCTGTATTCATAAATGGCTTAGATAAAGCTCTTGTAATTCTAGTTAAAGGGCCTCAATTTATTTGGGAAATAATGTTCACCTCTGATTTAGTTAACCTGGTGAACCAATTAGCCCAACCAATTTCTAAGACAAATAAAGTAAGGAAAAAGAAAACAATGAATCTACAATAATTTTCAACCCCCATAATAAAACATGACAGTCTAACATTAGGAATCCAAATCTCAAAGCGGTCTTCCACCAAAGCAAAAAGACCTGGACATTGATGAAAATACTGTGTACAATTAAAACATGCCAAAGGATACCTTAATAAACTGCCCTTCATGTCCCTTACGGGTTGAGAGTATTCTGAGAAAACATATGAGATCTTTCAGATCTTGCCTCTTAATCATTTGAGTGAAACTTCCCTAATGATTGGAGAGGACGGTTTCACTGTCCTTGTTGACACTGAAGCAACCCTTTCTGTGGTTAGCCCCACCAGCCTCAAGCAGCCATTAATTGGAGTACTGAAAGAATGCAAATTGTGGGAGTTTCTAATACATCTTTAACAATTTACAAATATTTACTCTTGATTTTTCAAATAGGTCCTCTCCAGGATAGTCATTATTTTTTAACAGTTCCCTTGGTCACAGTTCACTTACTTAGAAAAGATTTCTTAGAAAAATATCATGCTGTCATATTCTTTCTCAAAAGGGGGAGATAATTCTTGAAATTGACTCAACCCCTGCTTGAACTGACAAGAGTGAAAATTATTCAACATCCTTGCACATTTTTGCCTTTAGCCTTAATAACAAAAATGCTGAGAGTGTTAACTCTTTTTAAAGAGGTTCCTTAGCAACGTTGGGCTAAATCCACAGCAGACATGGGACATATCCACTTGGCTCCCCATATAGAGATTCAAATTGACCCAAACAAGCCTGTTCCTAATATCAGACAAAATTCCATAAGCCCTTAAACTCTTGCAGGAATTAAACAAATAATAGAAGAATATAAAGAAAAAAAAAATCGTGCCTTGCACTAGCCCCTGCAATACTCCTATCCTTCCTATGAAGAAACCTCATGAATGAAGATGGAAATTTATACAGGAACCAAGAGTCATTAATTTGTTATTCCTTGACACCCTGCCTTTTCAAATTCCTATACCCTTCTGACTTCCATTCCCACAGAAAGTAAATTTTTTACAGTGATAGACCTTTGTAGTGCATTTTTATAGCATTACTGTGGACCCTGATAGTTAATTTTTATTTGCCTTCACATGTGAAGGACAATATATCTGGATAGTAATGCCTCAAAAGCATACTGAAAGACCCTCTTACTTTTCACAAATACTACAGGGAGATTTAACAGTCATACCCCAAGGATCGACTCTCTTGCAGTATGTTCATGATCTTCTTTGTTCCTCTTCTATACAGGCTTGTGAACACGATAATGTTCATCTTCTTAAACTTGCAGCAGACAAAAGCCATAATGTTTCCAGAGAAAAACTCCAATTTACTCAAGTTCATGTCAACTATTTAGGACACTTGACATCAAACCAGTGACTTCTCTTAGATTCTTATGGCATTTTAAACTTTCTTCAACCTCAGATTGAGAAAATAATGAGGGTTTAGGGGCCTGGCAATGTACTGTCAAAACTGGATATCTGATTTTTCTTTGATAACTCAACCCTTAAATGCTCTTCTGAAATTTAACAAACCAGCATCCCTGGACTGGGAAGATAATGTCTGCATAGGCTTCTATCAATAAAAGGACTTCTAAGTCTTCCTGCCTTATGGCGTGCCAATTATGAGCTCCCCTTCCTTCCTTCCTTCCTTCCTTCCTTCCTTCCTTCCTTCCTTCCTTCCTTCCTTCCTTCCTTCCTTCCTTCCTTCCTTCCTTCCTCCCTCCCTCCCTCCCTCCCTCCCTCCCTCCCTCCTTTCTTTCTTTCTTTCTTTCTTTCTTTCTTTCTTTCTTTCTTTCTTTCTTTCTTTCTTTCTTTCTCTTTCTTTCTCTCTCTCTCTCTTCTCTCTCTTTCCTTCCTTCCTTCCTTCCTTCCTTCCTTCCTTCCTTCCTTCCTTCCTTCCTTCCTTCCTTCATTTTCTTTCTTCATGAAAGAGGAGGAAATGCATTGGGGATCCTTATCCAAAAAAAATGTAGATCAACACAGGACCCTTGGCTATTATTGCAAGCAATTACATTCCATAGCTAAGGGATTCCTTCCCTGCATGAGAGTTATAACAGCCTCCATGGCTGTTATATCATCTGATCATATCGACCTCGCTCCCTCTTGCCAAACACTAAAAATGCCTGATGCCTGTTTTTCCCCCCTGAGAGACCATTCAGGGAAATAAATAAATAATTTCCCCCTTAAATCCTGTGCTCTATTTATAAACCGTAATGTCTTAATCTCCCAGACCCATAGGTTCCACATCTATAAAAGAAGAAACAGAAAAAAGAGGAAAAGAGGATAATTAAAAGTTGAATTAATTAAAAATTCACTGATAACCAAAATCTTATTAGGACTAATTTTATTTTCTTTGGCTATCATATGAAATACAAAACTTGAAAACTGAATGCATACTTAGGTATCAAGCATTAATTATGATCCTACTTGAAATTCTTAACTTTTTACAACTTTTGTAGGTAGTTGCATTCTCAAAGGCATTGTCTCCTAGTTAGTATAAAAGACCATATTTCTGTGGCCATCCAATGAGGCAGGCCTAATGTCAAATGTATGTTCCAACAGCTTTAGCCAAATTGTTCTAGTAACTGTGTTATAAGCAAATACCAGTCTCAACTACCAGGTTTCATAAATTTCCCACCTGTAGAAGACAGTTCAAAGGACTTGTAACTGCAAAAGAGTGTCTTTTAGAACATGCTGCATTCTGTATTATCTAATATAAACATACATTATTAACATAAAACTGGTTTATGAGACTAAATTTTTTTTTTTTTTTTTTTTTTTTTTTTGAGACAGAGTCTCGCTTAGTCGCCCAGGCTGGAGTGCAATGGCGCGATCTCGGCTCACTGCAAGCTCCGCCTCCCGGGTTCACGCCATTCTCCTGCCTCAGCCTCCCGAGTAGCTGGGACTACAGGCGCCCGCCTCCTCGCCCGGCTAATTTTTTGCATTTTTAGTAAATGGTCGGTAGAGTGGCTCATGCCTGTAATCCCAGCACTTTGGGAGGCTGAGTCAGGTGGATCACGAGGTCAGCAGTTTAAGTCCAGCCTGTCCAAAATGGCAAAACCCCGTCTCTACTAAAAATACAAAAATTGGCAGGGTGTGCTGGTGGGCGCCTGTAATCCCAGCTACTCGAGAGGCTAAGGCAGAGAATTACTTGAACTCAGGAGGCAGAGGTTGCAGTGAGCCAAAATCGATTGCACCACTGCTCTCCAGCCTGGGCAACAAGAATGAAACTCCGTCTCAAACAAAAACAAAAACAAGCATTGTGACTTATTCACCAATTTTTTCCTGAGATGGTTCATGCCAGTAGCAACAGAGGCAGGGCACGGTGGCTCACACCTGTAATCCCAGCAGTTTGGGAAGCTGAGGCAGGTGGATTACTTGAGGTCAGGAGTTCCAGACCAGCCTGGGCAACATGTCTCTACTGAAAGTACAAAAACTAGCTGGGCATGGTGACGCATACCTGTAATCCCAGCTATATGGGAGACTGAGGCAGGAGAATTGCTTGGAGACAGAGGTTGCAGTCAGCCATGATTGCGCCACTGCACTCCAGCCTGGGCGACAGAGTGAGACTCCATTTCAAAAAAAAAAAAAAAAAGTAGCGACAGAGCAATGAAACAAATGTATAGCTCAGATGTCACCAGTGGTAAAAGAAGAGAGAAAATCTGGATGTTTCAATGTAATTAAAGGCACTTAGTACAGAAGATATAAAGTTGAAAAAGACCCAGTCAGTGCAGAGATTTGAAGAAGTGTTAAAATCACGAACTGGAAAGTGTTTTATGGACACTGCCAAATTAACATCAAACCTCCAAAGAGTGAATACTGAGAGCAGGACACTTCTTAAAGGCAATCCTTACAGACTTTAAAAGGGCAGCCTTCCCAGGATGATCTGAGTAAACTAAGACTTTCTGTTACATTCATCCACACTAAGCCAAGACCTCAGATGTAAATAATTTTTCAAATTATGGAGAAAGCAGCTTTTCATATTTATAGTGAAAAGGAAAATGTTTTGTAAATCTGAAAAAATATTTTAGAAAAAAAGCATAGCAAATGAATTAGGAAATATCACATTTCAGAAAAATAATACCAATACATTTCTATTATAATTCCAACCAAATTTAGATGATTTTAATTTCACCTACTGTCCCACCCCAAGAAGGGAGAATGTTGTCATAAAACATTGATTTAAATATTAAAGAGAATGTAGAAAATGCAATTGGTCAGACACAGAGAGTCAATGGCCTTGAGTGGATAGGATGTCAGCCTATCTCTACCTCCACCTCCTGCACGCAAAAACATTGCCAAGGACTGAAAAGCAGTTGCCACAGTCTCTGGAAATAAGAATCTCAAGGTCCAGTTGGAGAAAAGACTGAAAGTGAAATGGATTCATAACTTAAGCATCTTTATATGGAATCTATCGACTACAAAAACTATGTAGCTGAAAGAATATGGAGAGTTCACAGTGAGTGGGCTTTTCTCAGGAAGGGAAGAAGGACTTAATGTGGACTTCAAAAGATAGATCACAGACCCCTACATGGGGAGCAGTGTTTTCACTTTGTCCCCCTCAAAGTATGCTTATGGTCTGAGAGTGTCATTGACTTTCTGCTATGGATTGAATGATTGTGTTTCCTCTAAGATTCATGTTGAAACTTAATTTGCAATGCAACAGTATTAACAAGTGGTCTCTCTTGGAGGTGATTAGACCACTATGGCTCTACCTTCATATATGGATTAGTATATTATTAAAGGCTGGAAGGATGGTGAGTTTGCCCTTTCCATTTCTTCTGCCAGGTGTGGACACAGTGTTCATTTTCTGTAGAGGATGCAGCAAGGAGGCACTATCCTGGAAGTGTAGCAGAGCAAGCCACAGACAAGAACTCCTCAGATACCGAGTTGTGGAAGGAAAGGGCTTTATTCAGATGGGAGCATTGGCAGACCCATGTGTCCAAAAACCAAGCTCCCCAAGTGAGCAATTCCTGTCCGATTTAAGGGCTTACAACTCTAAGGGGGTCCACATGAGAGGGTTATGATTGATTGAGCAAAAACTGGGTACCTGACAGGGGGCTGCATGCGCCGGTAATCAGAATGGAACAGAACAGGACAGGGATTTTCAATGCTTTTCCATATAATGTCTGAAATCTATAGATAACACAAGCAGTTAGGTCAGGGGTTGATTTTTAACTACCAGGCCTAGGGTGCCGTGCTGGGCTATCTGACTGTGGATTCCATTTCTGCTTTTAGTTTTTACTTCTTCTTTCCTTGGAGGCAGAAATTGGGCATAAGACCATATGAGGGGTGGTCTCCTTCCTTAGAAGCAGAGATCCCTCACCAGAATCCAAACCCGTGGTGACTTTATTGTCTTTTTTTTAAAATTATACTTTATGTTCTAACGTACATGTGCACAAAGTGTAGGTTTAATACATATGTATACATGTGCCACATTGGTGTGCTGCACCTACTAACTCGTCATTTACATTAGGTATATCTCCTAATGCTATCTCTCCCCCTTACCTCCCCCAACAACAGGCACCAGTGTGTGATGTTCCCCTTCCTGTGTCCAAGTGATCTCATTGTTCAATTCCCAACTATGAGTGAGAACATGAGGTGTTTGGTTTTCTGTTCTTGTGATAGATTCCTGAGAATGATGGTTTCCAGCTACATCCATGTCCCTAAAAAGGACACTAACTCATCCTTTTTTATGGCTGCATAGTATTCCATGGTGTATATGTGCCACATTTCTTAATTCAGTCTGTCATTGATGGACATTTGGGTTGGTTCCAAGTCTTTGCTATTGTCAATAGTGCCACAATAAACATACGTGTGCATGTGTCCTTATAGCAGCATGATTTATAATTCTTTTGGTATATACCCAGTAATGGGATGGCTGGGTCAAATGGCATTTCTAGTTCTAAATCTTTGAGGAATCACCACACTATCTTCCACAATGGGTGAACTAGTTTACAGTCCCACCAACAGGGTAAAAGTGTTCCTATTTCTCCACATCCTCTCCAGCACTTGTTGTTTCCTGACTTTTTAATGATTGCCATTCTAACTGGTGTGAGATGGTATCTCATTGTGGTTCTGATTTGCATTTCTCTGATGGCTAGAGATGATGAGCATTTTTTCATGTGTCTGTTGGCTGCATAAATGTCTTCTTTTGAGAAGGGTCTGTTCATATCCTTTGCCCACTTTTTGATGGGGTTGTTTTTTTCTTGTAAATTTGTTTGAGTTCTTTGTAGGTTCTGGATATTAGTCCTTTGTCTAATGAGTAGATTGCAAAAATATTCTTCCATTCTGTAGGTTGCCTGTTCACTCTGATGGTAGTTCCTTTTGCTGTGCAGAAGCTCTTTAGTTTAATTAGATCCCATTTGTCAATTTTGGCTTTTGTTGCCACTGCTTTTGGTGTTTTAGACATGAAGTCCTTGCCCATGACTATGCCCTGAATGGCATTGCCTAGGTTTTCTTCTAGGGTTTTTATGGTTTTAGGTCTAATATTTAAGTCTCTAATCCATCTTGAATTAATTTTTGTATAAGGAGTAAGGAAAGGATCCAGTTTCAGCTTTCTACTTATGGCTAGCCAATTTTCCCAGCACCATTTATTAAATAGGGAATCCTTTCCCCATTTCTTGTTTTTCTCAGGTTTGTCAAAGATCAGATGGTTGTAGATGTGTGGTATTATTTCTGAGGGCTCTGTTCTGTTCCATTGGTCTATATCTCTGTTTTGGTACCAGTACCGTGCTGTTTTGGTTACTGTAGCCTTGTAGTATAGTTTGAAGTCAGGTAGCGTGATGCCTCCAGCTTTGTTCTTTTGACTTAGGATTGTCTTGGCAATGTGGGCTCTTTTTTGGTTCCATATGAACTTTAAAGCAGTTTTTTCCAATTCTTTGAAGAAAGTCTTTGGTAGCTTAATGGGGATGGCATTGAATCTATAAATTACCTTGGGCAGTATGGCCATTTTCACAATATTGATTCTTCCTATCCATGAGCATGGAATGTTCTTCCATTTGTTTGTGTCCTCTTTAATTTCATTGAGCAGTGGTTTGTAGTTCTTCTTGAAGAGGTCCTTCACATCCCTTGTAAGTTGGATTCCTAGGTATTTTATTCTCTTTGAGGCAATTGTGAACGGGAGTTCATTCATGATTTGGTTCTCTGTTTGTCTGTTATTGGTGTATAAGAATGCTTGTGATTTTCACACATTGATTTTGTATCCTGAGACTTTGCTGAAGATACTTATCAGTTTGAGGAGATTTTGGTCTGAGATGATGGGGTTTTCTAGTTTTCTAAATAGACAGTCATGTCTTCTGCAAACAGGGACAATTTGACTTCTTCTTTTCCTAACTGAATACCCTTTATTTCTTTTCTTGCCTGATTGCCCTGGCCAGAACTTCCAACACTATGTTGAATAAGAGTGGTGAGAAAGGGCATCCCTGTCTTGTGCCAGTTTTTAAGGGGAATGCTTCCAGTTTTTGCCCATTCAGTATGATATTGGCTGTGGGTTTGTCATAAATAGTTCTTATTACTTTGAGATACGTTCCATCAATACCGAATTTATTGAGAGTTTTTCACATGAAGGCTGTTGAATTTTGTCAAAGGCCTTTTCTGCATCTATTGAGATAATCATGTGGTTTTTGTCTTTGGTTCTGTTTATACGATGGATTACATTTATTGATTTGTGTATGGTGAACCAGCTTTGCATCCCAGGTAGGAAGCCCACTTAATCATGATGAATAAGCTTTTTGATGTGCTGCTGGATTTGGTTTGCCAGTATTTTATTGAGGATTTTTGCACTGATGTTCATCCGGGATATTGGTCTAAAATTCTCTTCTTTAGTTGTATCTCTGCCAGGCTTTGGTATCAGGATGATGTTGGCCTCATAAAATGAGTTAGGGAGGAGTCCCTCTTTTTCTATTGATTGGAATAGTTTCAGAAGGAATGGTACCAGCTCCTCCTTGTACCTCTGGTAGAATTCAGCTGTGAATCCGTCTGGTCCTGGACTCTTTTTGGTTGGTAGGCTATTAATTATTGCCTCAATTTAGGAGTCTGCTATTGGTCTATTCAGGGATTCAACTTCTTCCTGGTTTAGTCATGGGAGAGTGTATGGGCCCAGGAATTTATCCATTTCTTCTAGGTTTTCTAGTTTATTTGTGTAGAGGTGTTTATAGTATTCTCTGATGGTAGTTTGTATTTCTGTGGGATTGGTGGTGATTTCCCCTCTATCATTTTTTATTGCGTCTATTTGATTCTTCTCTCTTTTCTTCTTTATTAGTCTTGCTAGTGGTCTATCAATTTTGTTGATCTTTTCCAAAAACCAGCTCCTGGATACATTGATTTTTTGGAGGGTTTTTTGTGTCTCTATCTCCTTCAGTTCTGCTCTGATCTTAGTTATTTCTTGCCTTCTGCTAGCTTTTGAATGTGTTTGCTCTTGCTTCTCTGGTTCTTTTAATTGTGATGTTAGGGTGTCAATTTTACATGTTTCCTGTTTTCTGTTGTGGGCATTTAGTGCTATAAATTTCCCTCTACACACTGCTTTAAATGTGTCCCAGAGATTCTGGTATGTTGGATCTTTGTTCTCATGGGTTTCAAATAAAATCTTTATTTCTGCCTTCATTTCGTTATGTACCCAGTAGTCATTCGGGAGCAGGTTGTTCAGTCTCCATGTAATTGAGCGGTTTTGATTGACTTTCTTAATCCTGAGTTCTAGTTTGATTGCACTGTGGTCTGAGAGACAGGTTGTTATAATTTCTGTTCTTTTACATTTGCTGAGGAGTGCTTTACTTCCAACTATGTGGTCAATTTTGTAAAAAGTGTGATGTGGTGCTGAGAAGAATGTATATTCTGTTGATTTGTGGTGGAGAGTTCTGTAGATGTCTATTAGGTCTGCTTGGTGCAGAATTGAGTTCAATTCCTGGATATCCTTGTTAACTTTCTGTCTCGTTGATCTGTCTAATGTTGACAGTGGAGTTTTGAAGTCTCCCATTATTATTGTGTGGGAGTCTAAGTCTCTTTGTAAGTCTCTAAGGACTTGCTTTATGAATCTGGGTGCTCCTGTATTGGGTGCATATATATTTAGGATAGTTAGCTCTTCTTGTTGAATTGATCACTTAACCATTATGCAATGGCCTTCTTTTTCTCTTTTGATCTTTGTTCGTTTATCGTCTGTTTTATCAGAGACTAGAATTGCAAGCCCTGCCATTTTTTGTTCTCCATTTGCTCGTTAGATCATCCTCCATCCCTTTATTTTGAGCCTATGTGTGTCTCTGCATGTGAGATGGGTCTCCAAACTGATGGGTCTTGACTCTTTATCCAGTTTGCCAGTCTGTGTCTTTTAATTGGACCATTTAGCCCATTTACATTTAAGGTTAATATTGTTATGTGTGAACTTGATCTGTTATTATGAT
The DNA here is from genome assembly GCF_043159975.1 of Macaca nemestrina. NCBI lineage: Eukaryota > Metazoa > Chordata > Mammalia > Primates > Cercopithecidae > Macaca > Macaca nemestrina. The sequence goes on along the minus strand of NC_092145.1, from coordinate 49,319,515 downwards.
GTTAGCTAGTTATTTTGCTCGTTAGTTGATGCAGTTTCTTCCTAGCATCGATGGTCTTTACATTTTGGTATTTTTTTGCAATGGCTGGTACTGGTTGTTCCTTTCCATGTTTAGTGCTTCCTTCAGGATCTCTTGTAGGGCAGGCCTGGTGGTTACAAAATCTCTAAGCATTTTCTTGTTTGTAAAGTATTTTATTATTTCTCCTTCACTTATGAAACTTAGTTTGGCTGGATATGAAATTCTGGGTTGAAAATTCTTTTCTTTGAGAATGTTGTATATTGACCCCCACTCTCTTCCAGCTTTTAGAGTTTCTGCCAAGAGATCTGCTGTTAGTCTGATGGGCTTCCCTTTGTGGATATCCTGAGCTTTCTCTCTGGCTGCCCTTAACATTTTTCCTTCATTTCAACTTTGGTGAATCTGACAATTATGTGTCTTGGAGTTGCTCTTCTCGAGGAGTATCTTTGTGGTATTCTCTGTATTTCCTGAATTTGAATGCTAGCCTGCCCTACTAGGTTGGGGAAGTTCTCCTGGATGATATCCTGCAGAGTGTGTTCCAGCTTGGTTCCATCCTCCCTGTCACTTTCAGGTACACCCATCAGAGGTAGATTTGGTCTTTTCACATAATCCCATATTTCTTGGAGGCTTTGTTCATTTCTTTTTACTGTCTTTTCTCTACACTTCTCTTCTCACTTCATTTCATTCATTTGATCTTCAATCGCTGATACTCTTTCTTCCAGTTGATCAAGTCAGTTACTGAAGCTTGTGCATTTGTCTCGTAGTTCTCATGTCATGGTTTTCATCTCTATCAGGTCATTTATGGACTTCTCTGCATTGGTTATCCTAGTTATCCATTCGTCAAATCTTTTTTCAAGGTTTTTAGTTTCATTGTGCTGGGTTCATAGTTCCTCCTTTAGCTCTGAGAGGTTTGATCGACTGAAGCCTTCTTCTCTTAACTCGTCCATGTTATTCTCCATCCAGTTTTGTTCCATTGCTGGTGAGGAGCTGCATTCCTTTGGAGGGTGAGGGGCACTCTGATTTTTTTGAATTTTGAGCTTTTCTGCACTGCTTTTTCCCCATCTTTGTGGTTTTATCTACCTTTGGTCTTTGATGATGTTGACGTATAGATGGGGTTTTGCTGTGGATGTCCTTTCTATTTGTTAGTTTTCCTTCTAACAGTCAGGACCCTCAGCTGCAGGTCTGTTGGAGTTTGCTTGAGGTTCACTCCAGTTAGGCTACTCCCAGTTAGACTCTCCCAGTTAGGCTACTCGGGGGTCAGAGACCGACTTGAGCAGGCAGACTGTCCATTCTCAGATCTCAACCCCCATGCTGGGAGAATCACTACTCTCTTCAAAGCTGTCAGACAGGGACATTTACATCTGCAGAGGTTTCTGCTGCTTTTTCTTTAGCTATGCCCTGTCCCCAGAGGTGGAGTCTACAGAGGCAGGTAGGCCTCCTTGAGCTGAGGTGGGCTCCACCCAGTTCGAGCTTCCTGGCTGCTTTGTTTACCTACTTAAGCCTCAGCAATGGCAGGTGCCCCTCCCCCAGCCTCGCTGCCACCTTGCAGTTAGATATCAGACTGCTGTGCTAGCAATGAGGGAGGCTCTGTGGGCATGGGACCCTCTGAACCAGGTGCGGGATATAATCTCCTGGCATGCCGTTTGCTAAGACCCTTGGTAAAGCGCAGTATTAGGGTGGGAGTGACCCAGTTTTCCAGGTGTTGTGTGTCAGGATTTCCCTTGGCTAGGAAAAGGAATTCCCTTATCCCTTGTTCTTCCCGTGTGAAGTGATGCCTCACCCCACTTCAGCTCTCACTCATTGGGCTGCACCCACTGTCCTGCACTGACCGTCCAACATGCCCCAGTGATATGAACCCAGTACCTCAGTTGGAAATGCAGAAATCACCCATCTTCTGTGTCGCTCACACTGGGAGCTGGAGGCTGGAGCTTTTCCTATTCGGCCGTCTTGGTGCCCCCCTCCTGTGGTGCCTTGATCTTGAGTTTCCCCATCTCCAGAATTGTAAGAAAAAAAAAATTATTGTTTACAAATTATCCACTCTGTGGAATCTTGTTATAGCAGCACAAACAGACTTAGACATCTTCTCTCTGCATGAAAAGACTTATAATAGAGATTTGACCTTACTTGACTGTGGGAATGGTTAAAACAATCCAGATTCAGCTGCTTGTTTAGAATCTAGTGCTGACCCTCAATTCATAAGACATGGGGTCAGAAAGGAAAAATGAATATTAACTAGGAAAATGTAAGGAAAAACGGAACATGCAAATAAGATGGAATCTATATCTTTTTCTCACTGGAACACATATCAGATGTTCTCCATCTTCAAGCCAACAAATTACTGGTATTCATGACCTGCAAGAGAAATGGAACTCTTGCCACAAAGTCCTCCTGAACCTGGACCAGAAATTACTGAAGTTTGAGGAATAGGATCCTGGTAGCTACAGCTATTGTCTTTGCCAGTGAGGTGAACCAGCAGATGCACAAAAACGTTTGTGATCCACAAGAGGTTCCTTGACCTATGCCATCTGTATTAGTCCATTTTCATGCTGCCAATAAAGACATACCTGAGACTGGGCAATTTACAAAAGAAAAATGTTTATTGGACTTACAATTCCATGTGGCTGGGAGGCTTCACAATCATGGCAGAAGGTAAGGAACAGCAAGTCACGTCTTACATGGATGGCAGCAGGCAAAGAGAGAACTCATGCAGGGGAGCCCCTCTTAATGAAACTATCAGATCTCATGAGACATATTCACTATCATGAGAACAGCATGGGAAAGACATCCACCCATGACTCAATTATCTCCCACCTGGTCCCTCCCACAACATATGGGAATTCAAGATGAGATTTGGGTTGAGACATAGCCAAACCATACCACACTGCCCCTGGACCCTCCCATATCTCATGTCCTCACATTTCAAAACCAATCATGCCTTCCCAACAGTCCTCCAAAGTCTTAACTCATTTCAGCATTAACTCAAAATGCACAGTCCAACATCTCATCTGAGACAAGGCAAGTCCCTTCTGTCTATGAACCTGTGAAATCAAAAGCAAGTTAGTTAATTCCTAGATACAATGGGGTTATAGGCATTGGATAAATACAGCCATTCCAAATGTGAGACATTGGACAAAATAAAGAGGCTACAGGCCTCATGGAAGCCTGAGATCCAGTAGGACAGTCAAATCTTAAAGCCCCAAAATGATCTCCTTTGACTCCATGTCTCACATCCAGGTCATGCTGATGCAAGAGATGGGTTCCCATGGTCTTGGGCAGCTCCACCCCTGTGGCTTTGCAGGGTACAGCCTCCCTCCTGGCTGCTTTCACAGGCTGGCATTGAGTGTCTGCAGCTTTTCCAGGCACACGGTGCAGGCTGTCAGTGGATCTACTATTCTGGGGTCTGGAGGACGGTGGCCCACTTCTCATAGCTTCACTAGGTGGTCCCCTGGTAGGGACTTTGTGTGAGGACTCTGACCCCACATTTCCCTTCCACACCACCCTAACAGAGGTTCTCCATGAGGGCCTCGCCCCTGCAGCAAACGTTTCCCTGGGCATCCAGGCATTTCCATACATCTTCTGAAATCTAGGTGGAGGTTCCCAAACCTCAATTCTTGACTTTGGTGCACCTTCAGGCTCAACACCACATGGAAGCTGCCAAGACCTGGGGCTTCCACCCTTTGAAGCAACAGCCCAAGCTATACCTTGGCCCTCTTCAGTTATGGCTGGAGTGGCTGGGACACAGGGCACCAAGTCCCTAGACTGCACATAGCATGGGGACCCTGGGCCCGACACATGAAACCATTTTCTCCTAGGCCTCTGGGGGCCAGTGATGGGAGGGGCTGCCATGAAGATCTCTGACAAGCCCTGGAGATATTTTCCCCATGGTCTTGGTTATTAACATTCGGTTCCTTGTTACTTATGCAAATTTCTGCAGCTGGCTTCAATTTATCCTCAGAAAAATGGGGTTTTCTTTTCTGTCACATTGTCAGGCTGCAAATTTTCTGAACTTTTATGGTCTGCTTCCCTTGTAAAACTGAGTGCCTTTAATAGGATACAAGTCACCTCTTGAATGCTTTGCTGCTTAGAAATTTCTTCCACCAGATACTCTAAATCATCTCTCTCAAGGTCAAAGTTCTACAGATCTCTAGGGCAGGGACAAAAAACCACCAGTCTCTTTGCTAAAACATAAGAAGAGTCACCTTTGCTCCAGTTCCCAACATGTTCCTCATCTCCATCTAAGACCACCTCAGCCTGGACCTTACTGTCCACATCGCCATCAGGTTTTTGATCAAAGACATTCAACAAGTCTCTAGGAAGTTCCAAACTTTCCCACATTTTCCTGTCTTTTTCTGAGCCCTCCAAACTGTTCCAACTTCTGACTGGTACCCAGTTCCAAAGTCATTTCCACATTTTCACATATCTTTTCAGCAATGCTCCACTCTACTGGTACCAATTTACTGTATTAGTTTGTTTTCTTGCTGCTGATAAAGACATACCTGAAACTGGGCAATTTACAAGATAAAAAGGTTTATTGGACTTATAATTCCACATGGCTGGAGAAGCTTCATAATCATGGTGGAAGGCAAAGAGCAGCAAGTCACATCTTACATGGATGGCAGCAGGCAAAAAAAAAAAAAGTTTGTGTAGGAAAATGCCCCCTTATAGTAACCATCAGATCTCGTGAGACTTACTATCACAAGAACAGCATGGGAAAGACCTGCCCCCATGATTCAATTACCTCCCACCAGTCCCTCCCAAAACACGTGGGAATTAAAGATGAGATATGGGCGGGGACACAGCCAAACCATATCACCATCCTTTGAATAATAAAACATGGTTACTGTTTCACTTCTGCTTTCCAAATAGTAGGACATTTCTATCATGGACCACCTTAACCAGAAATATACAAAGAACGATTTCTGGAAAATGTAGTTAGGCTTAGCCAAGTTGACACATATATTACAAAGCACTCACATTCCAGCCCTTGTCAACTTGGCACCCACATATACATCTTGATTGCATATTTCACTTCTAACTAAAGAACAGAGCAAAGCCATAGTTCTGTCTCTCATTATGCAACTATCCTATGTACAACTGAATACATGTTAAACCTCTCTACAAGAGAGGATAAAAAGTAGTCCCTGCTAAGGTCTGAAAGCTTGTGTCTTCCTGAAAATGTTATGTTAAAATGTAGCACCCCAGATGATAGTATTAGGAGATAGGACCTTTGGGATGTGATTGGGCCATGGGTGCAGAGGCTTCATGAATGACATTAATACCCTTATAAAAGAAGCCCAAGAGAGAGCCCTCATCCTTTTCACCATATGAGGACACAGAAAAAAAAAAGTGCCTTATATGAACCAGAAAGAATTTCCTCACCAGACACTGAACTTTTTGACACTTTGATCTTTGGCCTTCTCAGCTTCCAGATCAGTAAAAAAATAAACTTCTGTTGCTTATTAGCCACCAATTTTATGGTACTTTGTTGAGGTAGCCCGTTTTGGTAGTCCCTTCATCCATCTTTGGCTGATGTTCCTTATTCCTCTGAGCCCACTTTGACATCTTATAACTTGAATACTGTCATACAAAATGAACTACAATAAATAAATCTTATATAAATAGGAAGGAATATGGGACTAGGAGAGTGGAATAAAAATGGTTAATATAAAAATGGAAACAATGACATCAAAATAAGAAGGAAACACTCACACCTATTGAAGTCCTGAGTTTTGCAACTGACCAGGTAGCCATAACGTGCTTTTATCTCCCTTCTTTCATTAACCCATTGCATATTCCCTTTACCCTCAGTAAACACTTTACTTGGTTAAGGTTCTTTGCCTGATGAGGTGACCCAAATCTTCATTTCTGGATGGAATGAGCTATTAGCAGCCTTACTTGTTTGGATTGCTGTAGTTCTTCATTGACTTTATTCATGATACATGAGAGTAGAAAGAGACATCCCTGGGAACCTCCTGCATTGTAGACCACCATTTTGTATAGCAATGAAATTTCCTCTAGATTTGCAAGATCTACCACCTTAACTAGTACGATAGGCCATTTTTTTCCTATCAATGCAATGGCAATAAATAGTCCAAAGTGACCAGGTGGCAATCACAACTATAAACTTAATGGAACCGTTTTCGCATCTTTGGTGGAAGCATTCTTCCACTTAAACTAAGACGTCTAGGCCAGGAAAGCCTAGGTCACATAGACTGGAAGCAAGAATTTTCTAGTGGAGTAATAAGAGAATAATGAGTGAGGAGTAATAAGATAATAATGAATGAATACAAACACATTTTCACTCCTTGATTCCCTAACCTGTGAATCCAAGCTATTTGAGAAACATCAAATTTTGGACACAGATTTAAAGCATATCCTCATCATTGAAGATATGATCCAGATATGCAAAATGTGGTCACATAGCTGGCTCTGTAACTGAAGTCATCAAACCCATTCCACTCTCTATTAGGCCAGACGCTTCAGGGTGATGGGAAACAAAGTAAAACTAATGAATTTCATGAGTATTGGCCTATTGCCACACTTTGGTGTGAAATTAGTTATTTGGTCTAAAGGGTCTCTGTATAAAATACCATGATGGTGGAAAAGGCAATCAGTAAGTCCTCTGATGGTACTTTTGGCACAAGCTTTGCAGGCAAGAAAGGCACAATCACATTTAGAGTAACTGTGTATTCTTGTGAGAAGAAAATAATGCCCCTTCCATGATGGAGCTGGTCCAATGTATTCAAGTTCAAAATGGGTAGCTTGTCAATCTTTCTGAAGAATAGTGCCATATTGGAATATCAGTTTTAGTATCTGCTGAAGCTGTAGCCAAATCAACATTGGTTCACAGAGGTCTGTGTTTCTGAGCCCACACATAAACTTCATCCTGGCTGGCATGATCACTTTCTTCATGTACCCATCAAGCAAAGACAAGAGTGTCTGTGAAAGAGGTTGACTGACATCTACTGAATAAATCATCTTCTCCACCTAATTATTAATCTTCTACTCTGGTAAGTTTGCTTTTTGGTAAGCATTCACATGGAACACAAATATCTTCACACTCCATGCCCATTTGCAGAGGGTTACAAATATACATTTGCTCCAGACCTCTTTATCATCTATTTTCCAATCATGTCTCTTCTATGTTCCTGACCACACAGGCAAAACATTAACCACTGTCCCTGACACAAGATAGATGCAAATCTCTTTCCATGCTTCCTTCCAGGGAAAATGAGCAAGCTGATGCCTTGCTTGATGTTCTGCCCACTGGGAAGATTTCCCTTCACCATTGTCCTTTTAAGAACAGCTCTGGTGTGATGCTAAAGTCTGGAAAAAACTGAGTGCTTGACCATGGGCTACCCAAAGCAAGTGTGACCTAAATTGCTCACAATGAACTGAATGTTGCTTATGCCATTAAACCAGGGGTGTCCAATCTTTTGGCTTCCCTGGGCCACATTGCAAGAAGAATTGTCTTTGGTCACGTATAAAATATGCTAACAACAATGATAGTTGATGAGCTAAAAAAAAGTTGCAAAAAAATCATAACGTTTTACAAAATGTTACAAATTTGTGTTGGGCCACATTCAAAGCCATCCTGGGCTGCATGTGGCCTGCAAGCCATGGGTTGGATGAGCTTGCAGGTAAATCATAAAGTTGGAGGTGAACAGCAGCATTTCATCACAAATGCCAGTGGTGTGGAAGACTGGACTTAAGCAGGATCTGATGAGACAAGAAAGCTTCATAAATATAGTATAATGGGAATGTATATTTGGTCTTTGTCCCTGGCTCCTGGCACAGAGTTCCAAAAATGCTTAGAATTTCCAGAGTGATAGGAATTATTTTGCCATTCATAACAAACCTCTTTCAATCATACTTGAGTTTATGCTTATAGAATGGCTAGTGGCTGGCCCCTAGATAGCTTCAGGATAGGGGCAGGTAGCCAGAAAGACCAAGTCATGATTAAAGGGTTGGAAATTTCATTCACACCTCCTGACCTCCAGGGATGAAAGAGGGGCTAAAGATTGAGTTCTGTCACCAATCTCCAATAATTTATCAATCATGTTTACCTAATGAAAGCTTAATAAAACCCCCTAAATGATGGGCTTCAAGGAGCTTCTAGGTGGTGAACACATCAACATGCTGGGAGGGTGGCATAACTATGAAGGGCATGGAAGTGCCATACACCTCTCTATATCTTACCTTATGCATCTATTCCATTTGGCTGTTCCTGAATTGTACTCTTTATAATAAATCAGTAAATATAAGTAAAGTGTTTTCCTGAATCCTGTGAATAGTTCTAGCAAATTATCAAATCTGAGAGGATGGGATGTGGAAACTCCTGAATTTGTAGTTAGCTGGATAGAAATGTTGGTAGTCTGGGTACCCCATTTGTGGCTGGCATCTGATGGGGGAGACAGTCGTATGGAACTAAACCTTTAGCCTGTGGGGTCTGATGGTAATTCTAGGGGTTAGTACCAGAATTGTATTGAATTGTCAGACACTCAGTTGGTGTTGAAGAATTAGAGAACTGGAGAAAGTAAAAGATGGCCAACTAGACACAGCCAGTAGGAACATCTCCCATAGAGGGATTGAGACATCAGGAAGACTCACACATTCCTAGTAGATCTTCAGAGGAAAGGCATTGAGGGCAGATGGAGGGAAGATACAGAGGTTGGGCTGAAGGGAGAGGAAGTTGGGAGCCCTGCAGAGGGATACCACACACCTAGACTTGTTCCTGGCCCCCAGTGACTCCTGTGGAGGGGGTAAGTTGAACAGGCAAGGAGCAACCCACTCTCGCCATGGGTATCTGGAATCCCAGCAGGAGGAGACCCCGCCAGCACCACAGACACTTAAGTTGGCAAGAAAATTTCTTAGAGAAGTTGTAGGGGTAGAACTCCAGCTGGTGCAGATCACAGAGGGTTTGGTTCAGGAGGATTTGTAGTGGAGCATAGCCAGAGATGCCCATCCTTTAGAGATGCCCCATAGGAGACTTCAGACCTAGGGGAGCTATCATACCTGAATGCTGCAGGGTGGTCTTGCCCATCAGATGAGGCCAGTCCAACCTGAGAACCTCTTGGCCTACTGGCCTCTCTTGGGACCCCAGTCTAGCCTCATCTGCTTACAGTACAGTCCCCAGGTACCCCCTGAGGGCCTGCATCATAGCTCCAGCACTGGCAGACCACACTTGATCAGCAGAGTACTCAAGCTGATCAGTCCCTGCTGACACTCACCAACCGGCCCAGCCCTCTCTCCACTTCAGCCTTCTCCATGCTGCTTTGCTTGCATGTACTAACTCACAGTCACCCCCACATTGCTTTCCCAGTACGCATGGGCATACTTACCCTTCTTTCCCCCACCAGCATGAGTGTGCATGTGTACCCTGCAGTGCCACTGCTGCCAGCGTGAGTGCATCCCACTCCCACCACCCCATGCTGCATTGCCATTGTCCTCAGAGCATTGGCAGCATGCAGCCTACCAGCCACGCCCTTGCCAGTGTGCCACCCCTGTGCTGGGGTGCCAGGTAAAAAGTAGGTAAGGAAAACAGCAAAGCTGCCTTTAGCCCTAAGCAGCCACTGCTGCCAATGTGAATGTGTATCGAGGGCTCTCACACAGTCCTGTGCTGACCAGTGCCTCACACCTGTGCTAACACCACCTCTGATGCAAATGCATGCACAGTTGCTGGTGAGGGCCTCTCACCACTCTGAACCATACTGCCACTGCCGTGCTGCAAATGCCCACATGGAGGCAGGCATCCTGGCACCCACTAGCACCCTGCTGCAGGTGATGAGTATGCACCTTGCCATGCTGCCAATGCTGCTTCAGGCAGGCACAAGCAAACGAGGATTAATCCTGCTGCCACCAACCTACAAAGTGTTTTGGCTGGTACCACCCATTGGAGTGTTGTGACCAGTGGTCCAGGAACACCTCTGTCTCTACAACACAGCAGGTTTCTATCTTTGAGGAGACAGACATCAAAGCCAGGTCCTGATAAAAGTCCCCCAGAATAAGAGCAGAGTCCAGGATTCCTGAATCATAGAGGCCCCTGAGATCTTCCAGTAATGAAGTCAGTTAACTGAACCCACCTTATACTACAATGAAATACCCAAGGTCATCATATAGGATGAAGGAAAAAATACCCATCCAAAGGAGAACAACTTCAAAGATTGAAGGAAGATCAGCCCACAAAGATGGGAAAGAAGCAGTGCAAGAACTCTGACAACTCAAAAAGCCAGAAAGCCTTCTTTCCTCCAAATGACTGGATTACTTCTCCAGCAGGCGTTCTTTACTGGGCTGAGATGGCTGAATTCAGAATATGGATAGGAATGAAGATCATCCAAGATTTAGGAGACTGTTGAAACCCAATCTAAGAAAACTAAGAATCACAATAAAACAATACAGGAGCTGATAGACAAAAGGGCCAGTATAGAAAAGAACGTAAGTGACTTGATAGAGCTGACAAACACTCTACAATAATTTCATAATACAATCACAAGTATTAATAGAAGAATAGACCAAGCTGACAAAAACCCTCAAAGGTTGAAAATAAGCTTTCCGAAATAAGACAATGATACAGAAAAAAAGCAATGAATGAAACCTCCAAGAAATACAGGATTTTGTAAAGAGATGAAATCTATGACTCATTGCTGTCTCTAAAAGAGATGGGGAGAATGTAAGCAAATTGCAAAACATATTTGAGGATATCATCAACAAGAACTTCCCCAACCTAGATAGGCAGGCCCACATTCAAATTCAGGAAATACAGAGAACCCCTGAAAGATACTTCACAAGAAGATCATCCCCAAGATAGATAACCATCTGATTCTCCAAAGTTGAAATGAAAGAAATAATATTAAAAGCAGCTAGAGAGAAAGGGCACATAATATACAAAGGGAAGCCCATCAGACTAACAGCAGACATCTCAGCAGAAACCCTACAAGCCAGAAGAGATTTGGGACCTATATTCAATATGCTTAAAGAAAATAAATTTCAACCAATAATTTCATGTCAAGCCAAACTAACCTTCACAAACGAAGGAGAAAGAAGATCCTTTTTAGACAAGCAAATACTAAGGGAATTTGTTACCATCAGACCTGCCTTATAAGAGCTCCTGAAAGAAGCCTAAATAGGGAAAGGAAAGACCATTCCCAGCCACTACAGAAACACACTTAAGTACACAGACCAATGACACTATAACGCAACCATCAACAAGTTGGAAAAATAAACAACTAACGACACGATGATAGGATTAAATACATATATCTATACTAACCTAACCTCGAATATTAATGGGAAAAATGCCCCAATTAAAAGAGATGGAGTGACAAGCTGGATAAAGAAGCAAGACCCAATTGTACACTATCCTCAAGAGACCCATCTCATTTTCAACAACACCTGTTTTAGTCTGTTCTCACACTGCTATAAAGAACTACCTGAAACCGAGTAATTTATGAAGAAAAGAAGTTTATTTGACTCACAGTTCTTCAGGCTGTACAGGAAGCATGGCTAGGAGGCCTCAGGAAAATTACAACCATGATGGAAGGGCAAAGGGGAAGCCAGCAGGTCTTACCATGGAAAAGCAGGAGAGTGAGAGTGAAGGAGAAGTGCTACACATTTTGAAACAAACAGATCCCGTGAGAAATCACTTACTATCAATGAGAATAGCAAGGGAGAAATCTGCTCCCATGATCCAATCACCTTCCACCAGGTCTCTCCCACAACACTGAGGATTATAATTCAACATGAAATTTGGGTAGGGACACAGAGCCAAACCATATCAAAATAAGGGAATGGAGAAAAATCTACCAAGAAAAAAAAAAAAAAAAAAAAAAAAAAAAAAAACAGAAAAAAAGCAGAGGCTGCAATCCTAATTTCAGCAAGACACATTAAATGAACAAAGATTTTAAAAGACAAAGAAAGACATTCCATAATGGTAAAGTGTTCAATTCAACAAGAAGATACCTAACTATCCTAAATACATATGTACCCAACACAGGAGCACCCAGATTAATAAAGCATATTCTTAGAGACTTTCAAAGATACCTAGACTCGCACACAATAATAGCGGGAGACTAACACCCCACAAACTCTATTAGACAGATTATCAAGGCAGAAAATTAACAAAGATATTCAGAACCCAAACTCAACAGTGGAGCAAAAAGATCTTATAAACATACACAAAACTCTCCACACAAAAACAACAGACTATATATTATTCTCATCTGTACATGGCACATATTCTAAAATCAGTGACACAATTGGACATTAAAAAATCCTCAGCAAATGTGAAAGAACTGAAATCATGCCATCCACTCTCTTGGACCACAACACAACAAAATTAGAATTTGAGACTAAGAAAATTGCTCAAAACCATATGATTACATGAAAATGACCAGCTCCTGAATGACTTTTGGGTAAATAATGAAATTAAGACAGAAATCAAGAATTCCTTTGAAACTAAAGAGAACAAAGTTACAACATGCTAGAATCTCTAGGTCACAGCTGAGGCAGTGTTAAGAGGGAAATTTATAGCACTAAATGCCCACATCAAAAGTGTAGAATGATCTCAAATCAACATAATATCACAACTAAAAGAACTAGAGAACCAAGAGCAAACCAACTCCACAGCTAGCAGATGACCATAAATAACCAAAATCAAAGCTGAAATGAAGGCCATTGAGACATGAAAAACCAATAAAACATTAATAAAGCCAGTATCTGATTTTCTAAGAAATTAATGAAATAGATAGACTGCTAGCTAGACTAATAAAAAAGAAAAGAGAGAAGATCCAAAAAATAAAACAGAGTCAGAAAGGACACAGGATATTACTACTGACCCCACAGAAATACAAATAACCATCAGAAACTATTATGAACACCTCTATGCAGATAAACTAGAAAATCTAGAAGAAATAGATAAAGTTCTGCACACATACACCCTCCCAAGATTGTACCAGGAAGAAATTGAATCCCTGAACAGCAGACTAATAATGAGCTCAGAAATTAAATCAGTAATAAATATATTAACAACCAAAAAAAAAAAACAAAAAAACAAAAAGAAGCCCTGGACCAGACCAACTGATAGTTGAATTCTACCAGATGTGCACAGAAGAGCTGGTATCATTCTTATTTAAACTATTCCAACAAATTGAGAAGGAGGGACTGCTCCCAATTCATTCTAAGAGGCTAGCATTTTCCTGATACCAAAACCTGGCAAAGGCACAACAGCAACAACAACAAAAACATCATGCCCATATCCCTGATAAACACTGATACAAAAATCCTCAACAAAATGCTAGCAAAACAAATCCAGCAGCACATTAAAAAGCTAACCCACCATTATCAAGTAGGCTTTATCCCCGGGGTACAAGATTGGTTTAACATATACAAATCAAAAATGTAATTCATCACATAAACGGAAGTAAATGATCATCTCAATAGATATAGAAAAAGTTTTTTATAAAATTCACTATCCTTTCATGTTAAAAACTCTCAACAAACTAGGTATTGAAATAATATATCTCAAAATAACGAGAGCCATCTATGACACACCCACAGACAACATCATACTGAATGGGCAAAAGCTGGAAGCATTCCCCTTGAAAACCAGCACAAGACAATGATGCCCTCTCTCACCATTCCCTATTCAAACATAGTGTTGGAAGTCCTAGCCAATGCAATCAGGCAAGAGAAAGAAATAAAGGACATCCAAATAGGAACAGAGGAAGTCAAACCATGCCTGTGTGCAGATGACATGACTATACCTAGATAATCCTGTAGTCTCAGTCCAAAAGCTACTTAAGCTGATAAACTACTTCAGTGAAGTCTCACAATACAAAAATCAATGTAGAAAAATCACTAGCATTTCTATAAACCAACAACAGCCAAGGCAAGAGCCAAATCAGGAACACAATCCCATTCACAATTGGCACCAAAAGAATAAAATAACTAGGAATACAGCTAACCAGGGAGGTGAAAGACCGCTGCAATGAGAACTACAAATTACTCCTCAAAAACATCAGAGATGACACAAACATGTAGAAAAACATTCCATGCTCATGTATAAGAAGAATCAAGATTATTAACATGGCCATACTGTCCACAGCAATTTTCAGATTTAATGCTATTCCTATCAAACTGCCAATGACATTCTTCACAGAATTAGAAAAAGATATTTTTAAATTCATATGGAACCAAATGAGTCTGAATAGTCAAGACTGTACTAAGCAAAAAGAATAAAGCAGAAGGCATCATGCTACCAACTTCCAACTATATTACATGGCTATGGTAACAAAAACAGCATGGTACTGGTACAAAAACAGACATACACCAATGGAACAGAATAGATAGCCTAGAAATAAGGCTGCACTGCACACCTACAATTATCTGATCGTCCACAAAGCTGACAAAAACAAGCAATAGGGAAAGGACTTCCTTATTCAGCAAATGGTGCTGGGATAACTGGCTAGCCATTTGCTGAAGATTGAAACTGGACCCTTTCCTTTCACCATATACAAAAATCATCTCAAGATGAACTGAAGACTTAAATGTAAAACTCAAAACAATAAAAACTCTGTGAGATAACCTATGCAATACCATTCTGGACATAGGGATGGGCAAAGATTTCATGAGGAAGACACCAAAAGCAATTATAACAAAACCAAAAATGGACAAATCAGACCTAATTAAACTAAAGAGCTTCTGCACAGCAAAAGTAACTATCAACAGAGTAAACAGCAACCTACAGGAAAGGAGAAAATTTTTGCAAACTATGTGTGTGACAAAGGTCTAATATCCAGTATCTATAAGGAACTTAAACCAATTTACAAGAAAAAAAAAACCCATTAAAAAGGTAGGCAAAGGACATGACAGACACTTTTCAAAGGAGGACATACATGTGGACAACAAGTATATGAAAAATGGCTCAATATCTCTGATCATTAGATAAATGAAAATCAAAACCGCAATGAGATGTCATCTGACACCAGTCAGAATGGCTATTACTAAAAAGTCAAAAAAATAACATATGCTGGTGAATATCACAGAGAAAAGGTAATGCTAATATACTGTTGTTGGTAGTATAAATTAGTTCAACCATTGTGGAAAGCAATATTGCAATTCCTCAAATAACTAAAAATAGAACTACCATTCAACCCAGCAATCTCATTACTGGGTATATACCCAAAGCAATATAAATCATTCTATTATAAAGACACATGCACGTGTATGTTCATTGCAGCACTATTCATAATGGCAAAGACATGGAATCAACCTAAATGCCCATCAATGGAAGACTGGATAAAGAAAATGTAGTACATATACACCATGGAATACTATGTAGCCATCAAAAAAATGATATCATGTCCTTTCCAGGAACATGAATGGAGCTGGTGGCTATTACCCTTAGCAAACTGACACAGGAACAGAAAACCAAATATTGCACGTTCTCACTTATAAGTGGAAACTAAATGATGCAAACACATGGACACAAAGAAGGGAACAGCAGACCCTATTGCCTACCAGAAAGTGGAAAGTGGGAGGAAAGAGAGGCATAGAATAATATCATTAATGGGCACTAGGCTTAATACATGGGTGATGAAATAATCTGTACAAAAAAAACCCGTGACACAAATTTACACATATACCAAACCTGCACACATACCTCTGAACCTCAAATAAAATTTTCAAGGCCGGGCGCGGTGACTCAAGCCTGTAATCCCAGCACTTTGGGAGGCCAAGACGGGCGGATCACGAGGTCAGGAGATCGAGACTATCCTGGCTAACACGGTGAAACCCCATCTCTACTAAAAAAAAAAAAATACAAAAAACTAGCCGGGCGAGGTGGCGGGCGCCTGTAGTCCCAGCTACTCGGGAGGCTGAGGCAGGAGAATGGCGTGAACCCGGGAGGCGGAGCTTGCAGTGAGCTGAGATCCGGCCACTGCACTCCAGCCTGGGCCACAGAGCGAGACTCCGTCTCAAAATAAATAAATAAATAAATAAAATAAAATAAAATAAAATGAAATAAAATAAAATGTTCAAAAAAAAAACTTAAAAAAAATGTAGAACTAGTGTTGGAAAAGACA